>NC_041009.1:27319563-27619563 GCF_004193775.1 Glycine soja | reverse complement strand
TGTTTTCTCTCCTTTCAAAAGAATCGAAAGATTTTTTAAATCCTTAAATGACCTTTCGTTCAATAAAAATATATCTTGCAAAAAAAGGATAAAAACAATTTAACTAACGTTCAGTTCTCAAAGAACTACGTAGGTCTAATTTCCTTATCATAATTGAGGAATACGTAGGAGCAAGGGAAACACCCTTGTCGACCACAAAAAGTAAAAAATATAAAAAATGCATAAAGAGACATAAGAACGTAAAAAGGGGAAGATAACACAAATTGAAGTCATATTCGCACACTTGATTAAAGGCTGTCGTCCGTTGTGACGGACGCGTGAGGTGCTAATACCTTCCCCGTGCGTAAATACAACTCCCAAACCTTTCACTTAAAGTTCGTAGACCATGCCTTTTCCAGTTTTTCCGACGTTTTCCTCAAATAAACGTTGGTGGCAACTCCGCGCGTATTCTTTTCTTGGAAGGCGTTCCCATGAGTCTCGCGTCGCCCTTCCGCCGAAGGGTAGGTTGCGACAGTTGGCGACTCCACTGGGGACTTACGTTAGAGAGTTAGGCCAATCAATCAGTGTGCTTTCTTTACTATGACTTCCGTTTTGTTCTTTTTCTTTTTTTTCTTATGTTCTTGTGTATATAAAACTCTTTTGATGCTTTTAGTGTGTTTCAAAATGTATGCATGAGGTAAATATTTATTCATTTGATGCACACAAACACCAAAACTATTTGCACACACGGTGAGTTGAAAAAGGGCCCTGTACCCGGGTTCGTGGGAACATAAGGAGTGGAGGTGAATCTATGATCATGCTAGGTCTCTGACTTGCTTGATTACAGTGAACCCTCATCTAGAGTTTTTCTCATTGATAACATATTGTTGCTAGTAGTCCCTACTGTTGTAATATGTTCTTCGAAGGGGATGATACCTCTAGAGACCATCAAGAGAGATATGACCACCTTGGGAATTATCACTAAAAAACCCTTTTAGCCCTCTCCCATGTAGGTCCCTAAAATAGGGGCACAGAGCAAACACACTGCATGCCGCTTTTTCACACTGCCATGCATGTAGTCCTAAGTGTCATGTACCCCTTTGCTTATATTTGTTTGTAGATATTGCCGTACTATGTACATCCCCGTATTGTGCCTTTCGCATATGCATCATGCACGGGTTCTGTCTTGATCCCCTCTCTTGGGAAAACCAACGGAGGGTCCGTGTCACCTTGTTAAATACATATGTCGGGCACTGTGCTACCCCAAGACGTTGTATCTAAGAAGGAGACAATTTCCCAGGCTCCCGTATTCGTAAATTGCATCTATGTCATATGCATTTCTTCGTGCATTCATCCATTCCACCCATGATAGATGTCGGAGTTTTGATTCGCACTGGGTTTTTGTTTCACTTTAGTAAAACATGGGAACAAATCAAACTGGAAAATGGTTTTATCAAGTCAAGATTAAGGGCCTAGATATCACCAGCATTAAGGAGTTGGAGCGATTGATGGGACCTCTCCAAATGCAAGCCTTCCGCAAGGCGTACGGAAAGATTTTAGATTTGACCATAGCAGAGATATCCACAGAAGCCGTTGTATCACTCACTCAATACTATGACCAGCCTTTGAGATGCTTCACGTTTGGAGACTTCCAATAAGTACCGACTGTTGAAGAATTTGAGGAGATTCTAGGATGTCCTCTTGGGGGAAGGAAACTGTATCTTTTCTCCGGGTTTCTTCCCTCCTTGAGCAAGATTGCAGTTGTGGTCAGGGATTCGGTGAGAGGATTGGATTGTGTAAAGCAAACTCGAAACGGCGTAGTGGGCCTACCATAGAAGTACTTAGAAGGCAAGGCAAGAGATATGGCGAATCAAGAGGAGTGGGTCCCATTTATGGACGTATTAGCATTGCTAATCTTTGGGGTTGTCCTCTTTCCAAACATGGATGGTTTGGTGGACCTAGCCGCAATTGATGCTTTCCTTGCATATCACCATAGCAAAGAGAGCCCGGTGGTAGCTATCTTGGCGGACTTATTTGACACATTTGACCGAAGGTGCGAGAAGAGTAGCGCACGGATCATCTGCTGTTTACCCGCTCTTTTTGTATGGTTGGTTTCGCACCTATTCCAACAAGACATAAGGCATCCATGTCCGCTCCGAAGCCATCGCTCGTGTGTCGAAAAAAGAAGAGTAGATTGTGACCAAGACTTGGCTGGGATAGGAGGCAGAACAATCAACTAGTTTCCTCGATGGAAGGAAGGAAAGGAGGGAGTTCTCTTCTCATGTGGGGACTACCCAAACATCTCGTTGATAGGAACGAGCGGTTGCATCAACTACAATCCCGCGCTTGCTATAAGACAATTAGGGTACCCCATGAGGGGAGCACCGACGGAAGAAAGCCTCTCTCCTTTCCTTGTGAGAGATTTCAGTGCACAAAGTTTCAAGATTATACAAAGAGTCCATAAGGCGTGGGAAAGCCCGATAAGGAAAGATAAAGAACTTAGGGGCATTCGTAATGGCATCATCGGTGGTTATCATGAATGGCTGAAAGCTCGTACACGAGGGTTGGATTGGCTCTCCAAGTTAAAGATTATCAACGAAGAGAACTTCAATGCTCCAGAAGAGGATGAAGAAGTCCGAGCTCTAAAAACAGAACTAGAAAAAGCAAGACTTGCCAAAGAAAAATTCAAGTTGGTCGCTACAGACGTCCGGAAAGAGTGTGCCGGGTTACGAGAAGGAAATGAAGCTACCGCAAGAGCCCTTGAACAAGAAACCAAAAGGGCTCGCAAGGAAGAGCATGGCCGTGACAAATTTCGTGGAGCTTTATGGGGCAGCAACAGTGAGCTCAAGCTTCGAAGGGAAGAGAGAGACCAATCACGAGCACTTAGCATTGTCTTGAAAGAGGAGTTAGCTGCTTGCTCGAGGTCCAAAAGGAACTTGTCTCAACATTTATGCAAGACAGAGACCAACATGCTAGCCATCGTCAGCAAGTACCAAGAAGAGCTAAATCTAGCCACAACCCACGAGCATAAAGTGATGGACGAGTATGCCCGAGTGTATGCGGAAAAGGAAGCTAGAGGAAGGGTGATTGACTCGTTACATCAAGAGGCAATAATGTGGATGGACCGATTTGCTCTTACCTTGAACGAGAGTCAAGAACTTCCCCAATTGCTAGCCAAGGCCAAAGCAATGGCAGACACCTACTCCGCCCCCGAGGAGATCCACAGACTTCTCGGCTATTGTCAGCATATGATAGATTTAATGGCCCATATAATTAGAAACTGCTAGGAAGTTTGTATTGTCACTCAAATCTTGACTAGTTATAACTTTCCGAATAAAATGAGTTTATCCCACGTTTTTACTCCAAAAATCAGTGCGAATCAAGTTACTCCCGCATTTTATCTCTAGCATGCATTCATTTTTCTTTACCTACTCCTCACATTCGGTTGTTTAGGAAAAACACCATAACTAAACGCACCCCAAGGCATCCCTATCACACCAGATCCAAATCTAGAACGATGGGTGATCAAGAGGAGACACAGGAATAGATGAAAGCTGACATGTCGGCTTTGAAAGAGCAAATGGCTTCAATGATGAAGGCCATGTTAGGAATGAGACAACTCATAGAGAATAACGTGGCCACCGCTACCATTGTTAGTTCGGCTGCCGAAACTCTCCCAGCTACCGCGCACCATCCTCTCCCAAATGCGGTAGGACGAGAAAAGAGCACACTGGGGCACATCAGCAACCCCCATTTGGGATACAATCGGGTGGCTTACCCTTATGGATTACCACCTAATTACACGCCACCAGTCATGCGTGATGATGCGGGTCATGTCCCTTCTCCCATCCTTGAAGGGGAGTCTCCTCGACAGCCCGACGAGG
Organism: Glycine soja; assembly: GCF_004193775.1. NCBI lineage: Eukaryota > Viridiplantae > Streptophyta > Magnoliopsida > Fabales > Fabaceae > Glycine > Glycine soja. Next base: position 27,615,700 of record NC_041009.1, on the reverse strand, counting down.
ATCATCGAGAGTATGCCCAAGGGGATGTTGATTTCTACCCCCCGGTCCCCGTCGAGGGACCGGCGCCCAACACATTGCCTCAGCACAACCTCATAGCACAACCAATATTCTTGTCCACAAAAGGACCACCCCCGGCGGCAAAAGAAAGAAGGAAACTCGATCTCATCGAGGAGAGATTGAGAGCTGTTGAAGGCTTTGGTGACTATCCGTTCGTGGACATGGTAGATCTTTGCTTGGTACCAGATGTCGTCATCCCCCCAAAATTCAAGGTACCTGATTTCGACAAGTACAAAGCGACGACTTGTCCTAAGAACCATCTCAAGATGTATTGTCGCAAGATGGGGGCACATTCTAGGGATGAAAAGTTGTTAATGCACTTTTTCCAAGATAGCTTGGCTAGAGCCGTGGTCATTTGGTACACTAATCTGGAAGCTTCCCACGTCCGTACTTGGAAGGATCTTATTACTGCCTTCCTTAGGCAATATCAGTACAATTCCGATATGGCTCCCGATCACACTCAGCTGCAGAACATGGTTAAGAAGGAAAGTGAGATCTTTAAAGAGTACGCACAGCAGTGGAGACACCTGCCAGCACAAGTAGCCCCTCCCATGGTCGAAAGGGAGATGATTACCATGATGGTAGACATCTTACCGGTGTTTTACTATGAGAAGTTGGTAGGCTATATGCCCTCCAGCTTCACAGACTTAGTATTTGCCGGGGAGAGAATCGAAGTAGGTTTGAAGAGAATGAAGTTCGATTACGTCTCCTCCACAAGTACCAATGCTAAGAGGATCGGAGCAACTGGGGCAAAAAGAAAGGAAGGAGATACCCATGTTGTCACTTTGGCGCTCGCATGGGTCAAGCCACCGCAGACCTCTCATGGTACCCATCAGTACGCGCAACATCACTCGAGCTTCTTAGCTCGCGACGGGAACTCCTCCAATTCAGCACCCGTACAGCCTAGAGCACCCGCCCCATCCAAAGGGAGGCCCCCCAAGCTCCGGCTCCAACCACGACTCGCCCGGCCGGCAATGCCCACTTTGGCGCCGGTTCCAACGCGATGAGGAACTTTCCTCCGAGGCCAATTCCAGAATTCACCCTGATCCCAATGATGTACGAAGACCTCTTGTCGTACCTCATCGCCAACTAGATGGCTGTGATATCTCCCGGGAAGATCTACCTGTTAGACAAGTGGCCTCAGATATCTTAAGAAGGGGGGTTGAATTAAGATATTCCAAACTACTTCCCCAATTAAAAATCTATTTCACTTTCTATTCAAGTTATAAATTCCCTTAACAATGAACTTCTTTAAATATTAATTCAAATAAAAAAAATTTGAATATGAATATAAAGCAATAATAAACAAAGGAGTTTAAGGGAAGAGAAAGTGCAAACTCAGATTTATACTGGTTCGGCCACACCCTTGTGCCTACGTCCAGTCCCCAAGCAACCCGCTTGAGAGTTCCACTATCTTGTAAATTCCTTTTACAAGTTCTAAACACACAAGGACAATCCTTCCTTTGTGTTTAGAATTCCTTTACAACAAGAGACTCTCGGTCTCTTAATCCCTTAACGAATTAGAAGGAGAAGAAGAATGAATCTCTCTAGAAAGAGATAGATTTTACAGATTGAGCACTCAAATAATTCCTTAATGAATTGCAATTGAATTGGCCAAGGAATTCTTAAGAGGATAAAATGATTTTTCTCTTTGAGAGGATAAACACTTTTGCTCTGAAAAACTTTGAGCAAATTCGTGTTATAAGTCACATATATATAGACCATTGGTGGTCATGAAAAAGCCCTTTGAGAAGTTGTGACTCTTAGAAAGATTTTTTTGAAAATCTTGTCTGGTAATCGATTACAGGAATTGTGTAATCGATTACAGCTTTTAAAATTTGAATTAGAACGTTTATTAACTGCTGGTAATCGATTACCAAAATTGTGTAATGGATTACACAGTCTAAAATTTAAATTCAAATTTTAGTAGCTGTTGTAAAACATATTTGGCCACTTGTAATCGATTACATCCTCTGGTAATCGATTACCAGAGAGTAAATCCTTTGAAAAACACTTTTTTAATTTAAATTACTTGGCCAAACCTTTTGCTAATTCAATTAGGAATTCCCTTCCTAATATACTAGTGATCATCTTGATGTTGTGACTTGTAATCTTGAAGTATTGTCTTGAATTTAATCTTGAAAAGCCCATTTGCATCAATTCCATCATATCATCATGATCATCATCAAAACACCAAAGGAAATTGCATCTACACTACCAACCTCCTTTCCTAAAGTGGTATGACCCTGACGCAACTTGCGCATACCATGGGAAAACTCGGGGCCACTCTACTGAAAAATGCATGGCCCTTAAATACAAGGTCCAACATTTGATAGACGTCGGATGGCTGACGTTTCAAGAGGATCGGCCCAACGTGAAAACAAACCCGCTCGCTAGTCATGGAGAGGGAGCAATTAATGCCTTCGAGTCAGGTAGGCCGCGCAGGTCTAAGCCTTTAAAGGACGTGACGACCCCCAGGAGGTTTTGATGAGAATCATGAAACTGGCCAAATACAGGCTAAAGGCCCAAGTGGAGAAGGACAAAGCCCCCGAGTGGAGAAGGATGAAGGCCCAGAGGCAGAGACACTATCAAGACTATTAATTGTTGCTGAAGGCCCAAACTAATTTGAAGGCCCAAGTTAAATAAGTTTTTAGTTATAATTTATTTTTATTGTAATTTTGGCCCAAACTGTTTAAAAGGCCCATGTCTATTTTTATCTTTTTGTTCAGCTACACTATAAGTATGGGTTTTTGTTTTGAATAAAAAAAACTTTTGGAATTTGATAAAATTTGGTGAGAGTTTCTCTCCGGGTTCCTTGTTGAACCAATATCAGACTTATCAAGGTAATCCTTGTGGCGTCTATCCAGACTTATCTTCCTTCACCGGAAGTGGCGTCTACCGTGACTTATCTTCCTTTACCGGAAGTGGCGTCTACGCTGACTTATCTTCCTTCACCGGAAGTGGCGTCATCCAAACCTCCGTAGCCTGTATCAAACGATCCGCTCCTACTCAGGTTCACATCATCTGGTATCAGAGCTTTGGCTCTTGATACAGGTTCTATCCTATCCTATCCTATCCTATTTTTTTTTCTTCGTAATTTGTCTAGGTTCGTGTTTTGTCCTTGTTCTGTTATTTGTTTTCTTGTTTGCGTCTTGTTGCGTTCTTGTTTGTGTCTTTGTTTCGTTCTTGTTCTTGTCACGTTTTTGTTCTTGTTCTTGTTTCTTGTGTCTTTCAGACTTTGTGTAAAAAAAAAAAATCTTTTTGAGTTTTATTTCAAGTTAAAAAAAAAGTTGCAGAAATTTGAAAAAAAAGAGAAGAAAACAAGAAAAAAGAAAGAAAAGAAAGTGGGGTGTTTGATATTTGAACACGAAATTGAGGAAGTTAGAGGCTTTTTTTTGGCAGAAAAATCGTGCACCAAATCCCCTTATCTAGATTCTCCTCTGATTTCTGAGCGTTTTGATATATAGTGGGCCTCAAACGGACAACCGTAGCAAAAGTTATGAGCATTTGAAGTTTACTTGTCATATCTGTTATCTTATCTGCTATCCTATCTATTATCTTATTTGTTATCATATCTGTTATCCAAATTAAATCTAATTTGTTATCCAAATCTGATCTGTTATCCAAATCAAATCAAATCAAAATTTGTTATCCAAATCAAATCAAGTCTAATCTGTTATCCAAATCAAATCCAATCTGCTATCCAAATCAAGTCTAATTTGTTATCCAAATTAAATCTAAATCCAAATCAAGTCTAATCTGTTAACCAAAATCAAATCTGATTTGTTATCAAAATTAAAGCTGCTACACAGTCTGTGATAATTAAACTGTCTTTCCTGTTATATACCTTGTGTGTCTAATTTGATTCATCCAGGAACTTAAGAGGGAGTGAGTGGTAAAAGGCAAGAGTGAAAACATCACACAAAAGCCTATATTGAGAGCATCAAACACGAGTGAACTACCATCAAAGAGAGAAACACGTGAGTAGAGTGTGGTGAGGTTCTGAATTTTTTTTTTAGTTACTGCAAAATTCTTTGTTGCTTAATCATGGCAAGAGCTGGTGACAATGGTGGTGTATATCATCAACTGGACGAATCTCAACGCTTATTTCTGGATGCGTGGACTACACAAATGCAACGTTTGTTGAACCATAACAAAGAAAAGCCCTACAGACGAATAGCCAAATCTTCCTTGTTTACTCTTAAACCTCTATCCCCTAGAGAAGTGTGTGATGACCAAATCAGAATGAGAGAAAAGAGAGAACAAGAGAAAGAAAATAGTGAGGCACCACAAAGGAATATGAAAAAGAAGAGTGATACACCCGAGGAAAAGAGTGATATACATGAGAGAAAATTTAATTATTTTGCAGAGGCGAGTGAAGTGTTACCTGCTCATGAACCACTTAATCTACAGTATTGCAAAGACAGTAAAATTTCTACTGATAATTCTAATGAGTTTACTATTTCTATTTCTCCTAGTGTGATGCAATCCTACCCCCTAAAGGTATTGGATAGAAGACTCCAAGAGGCTTGGGCTAGAGCTACTAAAGAAGGCCCCAGGGTTCTCATGAACCTTAGGTTAGATTTTTGAGCCCATGGGTCAAGGTTGGACCCATTCTTCTTTGTAAATGTTAGAATTGGTTTTTCCTTCTTTTGGGCCTTGTATTTTGGCCATTCTAGTAGTATAGGGTTTTAGCCTTGTATTTCAGGGCATTTTGAGTAGTCTTTGTAATAGGGACTTTTTTTTATATTTTCATGTATTTTTGCATGGGGGTGAGCTTAGCTATTATAGGGGGTGTGTGTAGCTAAGCTCTAGCTTCTTTAGGAATCTTCTCAAGGAAGCTTCTCAAGGAGGTGAGCTTAGTTATTAGCTGGGTGTGTGTAGCTAAGCTCTAGCTTCTCAAGGAAGTTTTCTCAAAGAAGCTTTTCAAGGAAGTTTTCTCAAGAAAGCTTCTCAAGGAAGCTACCTAGTCTATAAATAGAAGCATGTGTAACACTTGTTGTAACTTTGATGAATGAGAGTCTTGTGAGACATACTTCAAAGTTCCACTTCTCTCCCTCTTTTATTCCTTCAATTTCGTGCTCCCCCTCTCTCTTTCTCTCCCTCTTTCTTTTCCTCCATTGAAGCATCCTTCCAAGCTTCTTATCCAAGGCTCATCTTGGTGGTGAAGCTCCTTCTTCCATGGCTTATTCCCTAGTGGATGGCACCTCCTCTCACCTATTCTCCTTTGTCTTCCGCTGCATCTCCATGGTGGAAAATCACCATTAAAGGACCTCATTGAAGCTCAAAGATCCAGCCTCCATAGAAGCCCCACAAGCAAGTTTCCATCAAGTGGTATCAGAGCACAAGAGCTTCAAGTAGGTGCTCCTTAAACCTCCATTAATTTTTTTTCTTTACCTTCTCTTCCATTGTTGTTTCTTCATTTTTCTCCATGTATCTCCTCACATGTCTTGTTCTAAATGTTGTTAACATGATTCTTTAGAGTTTCCACCGATTAAACTTGCTATAGAAGTTAGATTTGATTTTCTATGGTTCAAATTTCTTGTTCTTGTTCTTGAACCATGAATTGTGTTGAGTTTAGGTTCCTTTGAGTTTTGTCTTGTTATTTTTTGTGGCTGAAACCTAAACCATAAAATTCTTACAAAAAAATTAAAGTAGAAGAAAACCTCAAAAATCTAGAGTGACTTGTTCACCTATTGTAGTTTTGTCATAGAAGTCATGTCTAGTCATGAAACTTGTCACATAAGATTTCTTATGTTGTGCTGAATTTTATTTTTCTTGTTTCTTTGTCTAACTCATTTGTTCATGAGTGTATGAAATTCTTTTAGCCTATTAGTTGATTTGAGTCAAATCTTTCATGTTAATTAGTCCTTAACATGTTCATGCAAAATTCTTAGAGAGTATTTGATTGTGAACCTTTTCTTGAACTTTTAGGTTTCCTTATGATTGTGTCTATTGTGAATTTGAGTTTTGGTGATTGAATTGCTGGCTGAAATGTTGATCCTAAGTGAATATTGAACTCCTAAAACTGTGGTAAACAATCCTAGTGAGTTCAACATACATAGGAAGGTTGAAAGTAAGCCCAAGGCAATCAATATACCATGCTTAAAGAAACAAATCGCTGGTGCTGGCAACTTGGACATACAAACTTGTAAAAATTACTGAGAATTGGTTACTTCAAATTTTGAGCTGAAAATTTTACTGAATTTTATAGACATCTGGAAAAATTTATAAAAAAAGAAACAAGTGATTTGGATAAAAGGAAAAAATATGAAAAATCACACAATTTGGCAGGAAAATCAGTATCCAGAAAAAAAAAAGGTGAAAGGGAAGTGTGCTTGTTGTTTTGGCTCAAAATTTATTCTATAATTGGAAATTTCAATTGAAAATTAGTGAGAAGACAAGTGCCAAAGCTAGAGGTTTGTTGAGTCTTTTTTTCAGTTTTTTTTACTCTACTCTAGAGCCATTCTAAGTTTCTCTTTGAGTCCTAGCTTGCTTCTATGTCCTTTTCATTGCTTTAAAATTGTTGAATAATCCTTGAAAAATTGTCTTGTTAAAACTCCATTGGTTTACCTTTCATTTCATTTTTTTTTTTTGGTCTTTGGTTATTTCTTGTCTCTTTGTTTCCTTGTTTGTGGGTTGTCATATAGGGAATTGGAAGGAGGATTGGTGCCATCCCTTGAAGAATTTGAGTCAAGAAGCAAGGGGCCAACCACCTTAAGAGCTATTGGACTAAGAAGCACTCCAAATTGAGTGAATCACCAAAGAGAGAACAACCACCAAAATTGAGGACCGTTTTGTAATTTTGTAATTTGCAATTTACTTACCTTCATTGCTTTCAAGTTTTGTAACAAAAAGGCCTATCATTGGAAGTGTGTTGGAAGCCTCCAACAGGTTACCAAACTTCCATTTGTGTGTAATAATTTTAGGCAATTTTTCCTTAGGATAGTGAGTGTTTTGTTGGGAACCTTGAATGTGGTCATCCAAACACTCTTAGGATTTGCCTAGTTTACATTTCTTGCTTACTTTCATAGCTTATTTCCTTTACCTTCCATTGTTAAACATCCTAGATAGCTTTCCTTTTACCAATTAGTTTTTTACCTTATCTTTCACACCTCTTTTAGTGTTTAATTGGCTAGTTTCAACCATAGTTTCTTTTACCTTTTGTTTTCAAACCTCCAACAAGAAAGAACCACAACTTAGGAACCAACATGAGTCATCATTCATCTAGTGTTAATGGCAAGGGTACTAGTCATAAAGACCCTTTATCTAGAATCTTAGATGAGTTGAGTTCCCTCAAGTTATGGAAAGAAAAACAAGAGAGAAAAGAAAAAGGAAAAAAAAGAGTGGAAGAAATAAGTCAAGATGAAAGAAAGAAAATAAGAGAGGAAGAAAGAAGAAAAATAATGAAAGAAATGAAAAGAGAAAAACATGCCTCCTATAGTAGTCATAACTCTTGCAAAAGCCTAAGTGAAGAACTTCGTGACTATTACGAAGGAAGGCATAGGTCACATCTTAGACCTCACTCCCATAGAAGAGAAAAGGAAAGAAAGCCTCAAGAGGCTAACATTAACCTCCCATACTTCCATGGGAAGGACAATGTAGAGGCTAACTTAGTTTGGGAAATAAGGGTAGAGCAACAACTTAAAAAGAAGTCTACATCAAAATTTTATGGCTCTCACTCTTATCCAAAGAAAGACCAAGGTCAAGGCATCTTAGGGGTGACACCTTCTAAGCCCAAAGGTGATAAGGGGAAGACAATAGAAAACCAAGCCCCTAAGGCTAGTATGCAAGAGAAGACTAGCTCTATAAAGTGCTTTAAATGTCTTGGAAGAGGACACATACCTTCTCAATGCCCCACCACAAAAACCATGATTATGAGGAGCCAAGACATTTATAGTAGCCAAGATGAGGCTACTACGTCACCTTCCTCTAGTGAAAGTGAAGAAGCAAAAGGGGAAGAATCTAGTGAAGAAATCTACCCCCAAGAAGAAGGACAACCTTTAATGGTTAAGGAGTGTAAGGAGGTAAGTGTCTCCTCTAAGAGGATAGTTAAGAAGGAAAGTCATTTTGAAATAAAGACAAATATTAAAGAAACTTCCCCTCTTAGACAACCTCCACATCTTCTCCGTTGTAAAAAGACACTTGTTAGCACTGCCACACCTCTTGGGCTTGAGGTTATTCCTCAAGTAAAGGAGTTGTTGGACGAGGGTTTGGTTCGTAAGAGCTTAAATCCTTGTGCTTTGTTGGTGCCCAAAATAGGTATTATTAGGCACCAAATCCCTACAATAAGTGATAGGATGCATTTGTTGAGTGTTGCAACCCTCTTTTGTAAAATCAGTCATGCACCCAACGTCTTCATGATTCATGTACATAGGGACTCATTAGGTAGGTTTGTTCTTATTTTTGGTTTTAACACAAACTTAGGTGCTCATATGGGACACCTTAGGTTTGTCGTATTTTTTTGTAGGAATAATCAACATAAAAATACAGAGAAAGGTACGCTTTATTGCATTACATTCCTTAAATTTTTAAATAGTGATCAAGGGGTTCCCACAGACCCTAAGAGAATAAAGGTCATTCCTGATTGGCCCACTCCACCAAGTATAAGGGAAATCTGGGGTTGCCATGACTTAACAAACTTTTTCAAAAGGTTTGTCCCATATTTTTCTATACTTGTAGCACCACTCATTGAGTTGGTGAGGAACCATGTTCCCTCATGGGAATATGTCCATGAAAGGAGTTTTCAGACCTTACCCTACTCTAACATACCCAACACCACTAATACATATGTTTTTATTCTTTTTACAGGTGTCGAGGGAAGTAGCCCAGAGTATGAAGAACCTTGGGATTTGAGGTCAAATCTTTTCCAAGGTGGAGGGGATGATGCAATCCTACCCCCTAAAGGTATTGGATAGAAGACTCCAAGAGGCTTGGCCTAGAGCTACTAAAGAAGGCCCTAGGGTTCTCATGAACCTTAGGTTAGATTTTTGAGCCCATGGGTCAAGGTTGGACCCATTCTTCTTTGTAAATGTTAGAATTGGTTTTTCCTTCTTTTGGGCCTTGTATTTTGGCCATTCTAGTAGTATAGGGTTTTAGCCTTGTATTTCAGGGCATTTTGAGTAGTCTTTGTAATAGGGACTTTTTTTTTATATTTTCATGTATTTTTGCATGGGGGTGAGCTTAGCTATTATAGGGGGTGTGTGTAGCTAAGCTCTAGCTTCTTTAGGAATCTTCTCAAGGAAGCTTCTCAAGGAGGTGAGCTTAGTTATTAGCTGGGTGTGTGTAGCTAAGCTCTAGCTTCTCAAGGAAGTTTTCTCAAAGAAGCTTTTCAAGGAAGTTTTCTCAAGAAAGCTTCTCAAGGAAGCTACCTAGTCTATAAATAGAAGCATGTGTAACACTTGTTGTAACTTTGATGAATGAGAGTCTTGTGAGACATACTTCAAAGTTCCACTTCTCTCCCTCTTTTATTCCTTCAATTTCGTGCTCCCCCTCTCTCTTTCTCTCCCTCTTTCTTTTCCTCCATTGAAGCATCCTTCCAAGCTTCTTATCCAAGGTTCATCTTGGTGGTGAAGCTCCTTCTTCCATGGCTTATTCCCTAGTGGATGGCGCCTCCTCTCACCTATTCTCCTTTGTCTTCCGCTGCATCTCCATGGTGGAAAATCACCATTAAAGGACCTCATTGAAGCTCAAAGATCCAGCCTCCATAGAAGCCCCACAAGCAAGTTTCCATCATAGTGTTCAACCATTATTGCAGGAATTTAAAAATGTCTTTCCTAAGAAGATTCCTCATGGACTACCACCTTCAAGAGGCATAGAACATCAAGTTGATCTCCTCCCCGGAGCTTCATTGCCTAACAGGCCAACTTACAAAAGCAATCCCCAAGAGACTCAACGTAAGGATGCACATGCCAAAGTTGAGTATGTGAAAAGATTGTATGACCAAGTGAAGGTGCAAATTGCAAAGAAGAATGAAAGCTATGTCAAGCAAGCCCACAAGAAAAGGAAGGAAGTGGTACTTGAACCCGGTGATGATCCTGAACATTTGAGGACAAATGTTTTCCAAGAAGGAGGGAAAGATGATGTGAACCTAAGTAGGAGCGGATCGTTTGATACAGGCTACGAAGGTTTGGATGACGCCACTTCCGGTGAAGGAAGATAAGTCAGGGTAGACGCCACTTCCGGTGAAGGAAGATAAGTCAGGGTAGACGCCACTTCCGGTGAAGGAAGATAAGTCTGGGTAGACGCCACTTCCAGTGAAGGAAGATAAGTCTAGATAGACACCACAAGGATTACCTTGATAAGTCTGATATTGGTTCAACAAGGAACCCGGAGAGAAACTCTCACCAAATTTTATCAAATGCCAAAAGTTTTTTTTATTCAAAACAAAAACCCATACTTATAGTGTAGCTGAACAAAAAGATAAAAATAGACATGGGCCTTTTAAACAGTTTGGGCCAAAATTACAATAAAAATAAATTATAACTAAAAACTTATTTAACTTGGGCCTTCAAATTAGTTTGGACCTTCAGCAACAATTAATAGTCTTGATAGTGTCTCTGCCTCTGGGCCTTCATCCTTCTCCACTTGGGCCTTCATACTTCTCCACTCGGGGGCTTTGTCCTTCTCCACTTGGGCCTTCGTCCTTCTCCACTTGGGCCTTTAGCCTGTATTTGGCCAGTTTCATGATTCTCATCAGGTTTATCTACGAGGCCCTACAGAAGGGGGACGTAATTCCCCACGGAGGGCATGAAGAGGATTCCTGTTTGTTGCAACACGACGAGCTACATAACATGGAAACATGTTTAGCAGTGGAGGACCTTTTGCAACAGATGATAGATCAAGGCCAACTGGAAGTTAGCGATGAGGGGAGGGAAGAGCAACATATATGTATGCATTCCACAGATGATAGAAGTTTTGGAAGGCCTAAGCCTTTGGTGGTATATTTCACCAAAGAAGCAGCTCCCCAAAAGCCTCGATACCCCTCGGTAGTTAAACCTGTTCCGTTCCCATACCGAAATAGCCACGCAGTCCCATGGAGGTATGCACCTCCAAGTGAAAGGAAGGAAGAGGCCACCGACATCAGCTCGTTGTCAGCCAAGGTGACCAATATCACAGGGCTGAGCGGCGTGACCCGCAGCGGTCGCGTGTTTGCACCCCCCGACTTGCCGACACAACCCGCAAACGTTAAAGGGAAGGCAAAGATGGTGGAAGAACAAAATGACAAAACGACCCTCAATCCGAACGAGGATATTCCAGTGAAAGGTCTTCCGGAGAAAAGGGATGGTTGTGGCATGAAGAAAGTATCGCTAGAGGAAGCAAGCGAGTTCCTCCGCATTATTCAGCAAAGCGAGTTCAAGGTCATTAAGCAGCTCAACAAAACCCTGGCCAGGGTCTCTCTTTTGGAATTACTCATGAGCTCTGAGCCTCATCGGGCTTTGCTAGTAAAGGCCTTGAATGAAGCTCATGTGGCCCAAGATATCTCTGTAGAAGGCTTTGGAGGTCTCGTCAATAATATCACCGCCAACAACTATCTCGCCTTCGCCGAAGAAGAAATCCCTGCCGAGGGGAGTGGGCATAACAGGGCTTTGCATGTATCAGTCAAATGCATGGACCACGTCATGGCCAAGGTGCTCATCGATAACGGTTCTAGTTTAAACATAATGCCCAAAAGCACATTGGAGAAATTACCATTTAATGCTTCCCATCTAAAGCCAAGTTCCATGGTGGTCCGTGCCTTCGACGGCACCCGCCGAGAGGTTAGGGGAGAGATCGACCTCCCTGTACAGATAGGCCCTCATACCTGTCAGGTTACCTTTCAAATAATTGATATTAACCCGGCTTACAGTTGTCTTTTGGGACGCCCGTGGATCCACTCGGTGGGAGCCGTTCCCTCTACACTCCACCAAAAATTGAAATTCGTAGTAGAGGGGCATTTGGTTATCATGTCGGGCGAGGAAGACATCTTGGTGAGTTGCCTGTCCTCTATGCCATATATGGAAGCCGAGGAGGAGTCATTAGAAACAGCCTTCCAGTCTTTTGAGGTAGTAAGCATTGCCTCCATAGATTCCTTCTCTGGGCAACCTTGCCTGTCCGATACGGCAGTAATGGTGGCCCGGGTGATGTTGGGGAATGGTTACGAGTCCGGAATGGGTTTAGGCAAGAACAACGGCAGTAGAACCAGCCTGATAAGCACCAGAGGAAACCGTGGGAAGTTTGGGTTAGGCTATAAACCCACACAAGCAGACATAAAGAAAAGTGTTGCGGGAAGAAAGAGTGGAAGTCAAGGCTCGCAATTGGGACGAAAAATCGAAGGGGGCCCGCCTTGCCACATCAGTAGGAGCTGTATAAGCATGGGTCTAGGACACAACGGCCAAGTCATTGTGATATGCGAAGATGATTCTCCGAGTGGGTCGGATTTGGTACGAACGTACCCTCCTGGTTTCCGACTAGGAAATTGGCGAGTGGAGGAGCGCCCGGACATTTACGTGACAAGCATAATGTAACCCTTTGTGGCATTTAGTATGGACTATACACACCCTTACCCATCCCATCTGCACCTTGGGTAGACATTAGTATGGACTTTGTCCTTGGCTTCCTAGAACCCAAAGAGGTGTAGACTCTATCTTTGTGGTGGTGGATAGATTTAGCAAGATGGCACACTTTATACCATGCCACAAGGTGGATGATGCTTCCCATATCTCAAAACTCTTTTTTAGGGAAGTTGTGAGACTCCATGGTTTGCCCAGGACCATTGTGTCAGATAGAGATGCTAAGTTACTTAGCCACTTTTGGAAAACCCTATGGGCTAAGCTAGGAACTAAACTTCTTTTCTCTACCACTTGTCATCCACAAACTGATGGGCAAACAGAGGTAGTGAATAGGTCTTTATCGACCCTTTTAAGGGTTCTTCTAAAAGGCAACCATAAGTCTTGGGATGAGTATCCTTCTCATGTAGAATTTTCCTACAACAGGGGGGTTCAGAGAACCACCAAGCAGTCCTTATTTGAGGTTGTCTATGGGTTCAATCCCCTAACACCGTTAGACCTCATTCCCCTCCCACTAGACACTTCTTTTATACATAAAGAAGGGGAATCTAGGTCAGAGTTTGTAAAGAAGTTGCATGAGAGGGTTAAGATCCAAATAGAGAACCAAACAAAGGTGTATTCAACTAAAGGAAATAGCGGAAGAAAAGAGCTAGTTCTTAATATGGGTGACTGGGTTTGGCTCCATCTTAGGAAGGATAGATATTGAGAAGTCAGCACCACTTTTAACATTTCTGATTTAATTCCTTTTGCAGGTGGGGCTGATATTGAGGAGGAGGAACTAACAGATTTGAGGTCAAATCCTTTTCATGGGGAAGGGGATGATGCAATCCTCCCTAGGAAGGGACCAGTGACTAGAGCCATGAGCAAGAGGCTCCAAGAGGATTGGGCTAGAGCTGTTGAAGTAAGTCCTAGGGTTCTCATGAACTTCAGGGTAGATTTCTGAGCCCATGGGCCATGTTTGGGTCCAATTCTCTTTGTACATATTAGACTAGGATGTCATTATATTTGATCCTTGTATTTAGGGCTCCATATTGTAGGTAGGGTACCCTAGAAATATAGGATTTTTCAGCCCTTGTATTTTAGGGCACCTAGACTAGTTTTTGTATTAGGGGTAGTTTTGTAATTTCACATGCACTAAGTGAATATTTGATGTGTGTAGTTGGAAATAAATTTAATTGAATTGGTAGAAGCCCAATCCAATTAAATTTTAGAGGGGGAGGTTAGCATTTGCTTACTACACCCCATTGTCACATCATATAGTCACACTTTGTGCATGTCCTTCATGCTTTACATGCCTCATGACACCTAAGAACACTTAGTGGAGAATCTTGGAATTGATCTTGGATTAGTGGGCTGAACCATAACTAAAATTCACTAATCATAATTAGTTAAATTTTGGCTCCAAAGTTTGGCTCCACAAATTCAATTTCAAATTCAAGTGAAATTTGAATTGAAATTCAAATTTCCCTCCAATTTTGTGTGACACTTAGGCTATAAATAGAGGTCATGTGTGAGCATTTTTTTTAACTTTGATCATTTGAATATTAACTCCAGATTTCAGAGCTCTTTTATAGCACAAAATTTCTTGCTCTTCTCTCCCTCTCCCTTCATTCATCTCCTTCTTCCTCCAAGCTCTTATCCATGGCCTCCTATGGTGGTGAGTTTCTTCTAGACTCATCTTCTCCTTAAAATGGCGTCTCCTCTCTCTCTTCCTTCTCCATTCCGCTGCCATTCATCTTCCAAGAAGCAAAGGAATCCATTGATGAAGAAGATCCTAGGCCTACAAGCTCCAATGCAGCTTACATCATGTGGTATCAAGAGCATCTTCATCTAGGTGATGTTCTTTTGCTTCCTCTATCTTTTTGTTCGGTGAATTCTCTTTAATTCCTTGTTCTTCATCTTATTCACCTTGTATATCCTCCATTGTCTTGTGGTTTGGTACTGGTTAGAGTAGATTCAAAAAAATAAACCGATTAAATCTTAGATTTACACTTGTTCTTGCATTTCTATGGCTCAAATTTTGTAGATCTACTCTTGAATCATGTTTTTTGTGTTGATTTTAGGTTCTATCATTTTTCATTCATAATATTCTTGTGCTGAACCTTTAGATCTAAATTTTCTTCCAAAATATTGATTAGAAAAAGAAAAAAAAAACACAAAAATCTAAGTGTAAATCACTTAATCCATGTTGTCTTAGAGTCATGTTTAGTCATAGTAATTGTCACATTATGTTCTAAGTTTATGTTGAATTTTTATTTTGTTGATTGAATTCTAGATACATTTGTTCATGTATTCTTGTCATTCTTAGCCTATCTTTTGAATTTTGAGTCTAATTCATGCATGTTATTTAGTTCATAACATGTTCTAAATCAATTCCTAGAACTAGTCTTGTTCTTGAACTTTTTTTTGTTTTCTAAGTTTCCTACATGATGCCTATGATGAAGTTGAGTTGTGGTGCTGAGTTGTGGCTGGATTTGTGAATCAAATAAGTCTTAAGCTCTCTTGAATTGTGGTTTTCAAGATTGTCATACCCTAATTTCGTCCGGGGACCTTTGCTTGATGACATGCAACTTTTGTTTGGTCCTTGTGAGGTGCTTGGCACCCATCATTAGGCAATTTGTGAAGTTCCGGGACATGCCGGAAATCAAAAGAAAATATTGATGCACAATCCGTAAGGTTCCGTGACACACCAGAAATCAAATGGAAGCATCGTTGCACAATTAGTGAGGTTCCGTAACATTCCGTAAGTCAAAAAAGGGGATGATTATGTAATCCGCAAGGTTCCGTAACATTACGGAAAGAAAACAAGTATCGTTACGAAATTCGTAAGTTTCCGTAACTTTACGAAAAAAGAATCACCAAAAAAAAGGCAGGGGGTGTACTTAGTAAAAATGGGGGTGCAAATAGCAACCAGGCCCACTTGCGCCCACCAGAAGGTTGTTGCTTCTGGAGGAAGCAACCCTACTCGCTTGGGCGAGCTGGGTGGCAAGCTTCTCCCCCAATTTTCTATAAATAGGGGGAGAAGTGAAGTAGAAAAGGGTTCAGCCCCATAGGCACTTCTCTCTCTTTCGAATTTGGTTAGGAAAATTGTTTCCGTGAAGAAAATCTAAGCCGAGGCGCTTCCGTAACATTTCCGTAACGTTTCTGTGAGTGATTTCGCAAAGGTTTTCGACCGTTCTTCGACGTTCTTCACCGTTCTTCATCCGTTCTTCGTTCTTCAACGGGTAAGTTTTCGAATCCGAGACTTTCAATTCATTTCTTGTTTTTTTTAAGCTTTCATCTTTATTTCGTTCATTTTCGATTTCTTTTCTTCTGTCTTTAACGCGCTTTTACTGTTTATTTAAGCCGTTTTCTCACCTAATAAATGATAAAATGAATTTCAACCGATCATTTGTGTTGTAATCTCATTTAATCACTTTTAAAACGAAATCTAACCGATCGTTCACGCTATAACCTCGGTTAAACCAAAAAAAGTAAAATAATAATAAAATAATCAAAATATCTTGAAAAATAATAATAAAATAATCAAAATATATTTGAACAAAATAACCAAAAAAATCAATCGGACGTTTTTCTTTGAAAGTTTCCTTGAATGAATTGATTAATAACCAAAGTGAAACTAAGACTAAAATAGACTCACAAATCAAGTTTTGTCCGAAAAATCACTAAAAACCGTTTTAAGGTCCAACGCCTTAAACGGTCCTCTTTGCTTTTATCGGTTAACATGGACCGTTCAAGAGCATAAAATCAACATGTAACTTTACCACTTTTGAAAGAACTACGTAGGTCTGATTTCCTCATCACAATTGAGGAATACGTAGGAGCAAAGGGAAACACCCTTGTCGACCACAAAAAGAGAAAAAATATAAAAAGGGTATAAAGGATATAAAGACATAAAAAGGGAACGTAAAAATCAAGGTCATGTTTGCACATTCGATTAAAGGCTGCCGTCCCTTGGGACGGACATATGGGGTGCTAATACCTTCCCCGTGCGTAAATACAACTCCCGAACCTTTCACTTAAAAGTTCGTAGATCGTGTCTTTTCTGGTTTTTCCGACGTTTTCCTCAAATAAACGTTGGTGGCGACTCCGCGCGTATTCCTTTCGTGGAACACGCATCCCGCGAGTCACGCGTCGCCCTCCCGCCGAAGGGTAGGTTGCGACAGTTGGCGACTCCACTGGGGAAAGTTTTTAGAGAGTTAGACCATTTAATCTTGTGCAAAGTTTTGCCATGACTTACTCCTTTGTTGGTTGCCCTTTATTATGTTCTTGTATATATAACTCTTTGATGCTTTTAGTGCATTTTCGTATGCATGAGGTAAACATTTATTCATTTGATGCACACAAACACTAACACTATTTGCACACACGGTGAGTTGAAAAAGGGCCCTATACCCGGGTTCGTGGGAACATAAGGAGTGGAGGTGAATCCGTGATCATGCTAGGTCTCCGACTTGCTTGATTATAGTGAACCCTCATCTAGAGTTTTTCTCTTTGAAAACATATTGTTGCTAGTAGTCCCTACTGCTGCAGTATGTTCTTCGAAGGGGATGATACCTCTAGAAACCATCAAGAGAGATATGACTACCTTGGGGGTTATCACTAAAAGCCTAGTTAGCTCTCTCCCTTATAGGTCCTTTAAATAGGGGCACGGAGCAAACACGCTGCGTGCCATTTTTCACACTGCCATGCATAAGTATCATATACCCTTTTGCTTATATTTGTTTGTGAATATTGTCGTACTATGTACATCCCCGTGTTGTGCCTTTCGCATATGCATCATGCGTGGGTTTCGTCTTTGATCCTCGCACTTTAGCAAACCGACGGAGGGTCCGTGTCGCCTTCTTAAAAACATACGTTAGGCGCCATGCTGCCCAAACGTTGTATCCAAGAAGGAAACAATTTTTCGGGCTCCCGTATTCGTAAATTGCATCTGTGTCATATGCATTTCTTCATGCATTCATCCATTCCACCCATGATAGATGTCGGAGTTTTGATTCGCACTAGATTTTATTTCACTTTAGTAAAACATGGGATCAAGTCAAAAGCCTTCGCTTAAAAAAGAGGTTCTATCAAGTCAAAATCAAGAGCTTAGAGGTCACTAGTTTACGAGAGTTGGGGCAATTAATGGGTCAACTTCAACGGCAAGCCTTCCGCAAAGCCTATGGTAAGATTTGGGACCTAGCTAGGGTAGAAGTCTCCATGGAACCGATTGCATCCCTTTCCCAGTATTATGACCAGCCCCTAAGGTGCTTCACATTCGAGGACTTCCAGCTAGTGCCGACTGTGAAAGAGTTTGAAGAAATCCTGGGATGCCCACTGGGAGGAAGGAAGCCGTATCTTTTCTCTGGGTTCTATCCCTCCACGACAAGAGTTGCCAAGGTAGTGAAAATCTCAGCACAAAAGTTGGACCGGGTAAAGCAAAACAGGAATGGGGTAGTCAGAGTACCAAGGAAGTGTTTGGAGGAAAGGGCAAAGGCCTTGGAAAATCAAGGCGAATGGATGTCCAAATGTTCCCTTGATGGGAACAAGGGAGGAAGGAAGAATCAGGATTCTATCTTCATGCGAAGGATGTCCAAATGTTCCCTTGATGGGAACAAGGGGTTGTATTAATTATAATACCGTCCTCGCCATAAGACAGCTTGGCTACCCCATGAGAGGAGTGCCATCAGACGAAAGCATCACGCCTTTCATCGCACGGGGTTTCAGTGACCACAACACGAGGGTACTCCAAGGAGTTCGCAAGGCATGGGATGCAGCGTGAAGAAAGGACAGAGAGCTTAGGGGAAGCAGTAATGGGATCATCGGCGGCTATCATAAGTGGCTGAGAGTCCGAACATAAGGATTGGATTGGCTCCCAAATCTAAAGACTGTGAGAGACGATGAGGTTAAAGCTTCGGAAGAAAGTGATGAGGTACAAGCCCTAAAGGCAGAGCTTGAAAGAGCCTGGGTAGTCGAAGAGAAGTTCAAGTCCATAGCCATCAAAGTCTGAAAAGAGTATGATGAACTAAGGGACGTCAATATGGCCACCGCTGAAGCCTTGGAATGAGAAACCAAGAAGGCCCGAAAGGAAGAACACGACCAAAGCAAAGTTTTGAGGGGCTTTATAGGGTAGCAATAGTGAGCTCAAGCTCCGAAGAGGTGAAAGGAATCATCACGGGTCAAGGGCATGATCTTGAAGGACGAGCTAAAGGCTTTCCTTAGGTCGAAAAGAAATTTGTCCCAACAGTTAAGCGAGACTGAAGGGAATATGTGGGCCATCATCGATGAGTGCAAAGAGAAGCTAAATCTAGCGGCGACTCACGAGCAAAGGCTAGAGGATGAGTACGCCAAGATATCAGCAGAAAGGAAAGAACATGCTTTATGGCGCCCTTGAAATAAAGAAAAACGAACTTAATCATTGTTATAAAAAAGAAAAGAACATGCTTTATGGCGCCCTTACCGAACTCGTGCTAGAGCTAGAGTAATGGGTGAAGCAGAGGAGGTGCAAGAGAAGATGAAGGCCGAAATGGAGGCCATGAAAGAGCAAATGGCCACAATGATGGAGGCCATGATGAGCATGAAGATAATGGAAGCCAATGCGGTTATAGTTGCCGCTACTAGCGCTGTCGCTAAGGTGAACCCGATGCCCCCATCTGGCCTCAACCAAATGAATCATCCAACCTCAAATATGGTAGGCAAAGATTTGGGAAGTACGGACAACCCCACGATGTGCAAATTCAAAACGAGCACGCCTTCCCATCATATGGCTTGCCTCCCAACTATACACCACCCAATGTGGCATACACTCTCAATGAAAATCTCAATAACTCCACTCCGATACTCATTGAGAACCAATAACCTCAATCTGATCAGGCACATATCTCTCAAACCATGGGGGAGACACATGAAATTCCCCACCACAATCTAGCTGACTTCAAGCCTTGGCTCGGATATGCCACTGAAGGGCAAGCAGTTGGTGGTATACCCTTTGAAAACACTTTGGAGGGCCCTCAGTTTCGCCCACAACCACAACCATTGCATTTTGTGGTGGGAAGAGCCCCTCCTGCTATGGCCGAAAAGGGAAAGGCGGATCATCTAGAGGAAAGGCTCAGGGCCATTGAAGGAGGTGAAGATTATTCCTTTGCTAACCTAGAAGAGTTGTTCCTAGTACCCAATATCATCACCCCTCCCAAGTTCAAGGTGTTGGACTTTGACAAGTACAAGGGGACTACTTGTCCCAAGAACCATCTAAAGATGTATTGTCAGAAGATGGGGGAATACGCAAAAGATGAGGAATTGCTGATACATTCCTTCCAAGAAAGTCTTACTGGGGTAGCTTTTACCTGGTACACTAACTTGGAATCTTCCCGAGTCCATTCTTGGAAGGACCTAATGGTTGCCTTTGTTAGGCAGTATCAGTACAATTTTGATATGGTTCCGGATAGGATGCAACTACAGAACATTTGCAAAAAGGGGGACGGATCTTTCAAAGAACACGCCCAAAAGGTGGAGGGATCTGGCGGCCCAGGTGGTACCCCCAATGATGGAAAGGGAGACAATGATCGTGATGGTAGACACATTATCGATACTCTACTATGAAAAGATGGTGGGCTATGCACCCTCAAAGTTTTACAGATTTGGTCTTCGCCAGCAAAAAGATCGAAGTGGATCTGAAAAGAGACAAATTTAATCATCCTGCTTGGACGAATGAGAAAAATGGGGCAAATAAAGAGGGTGAGGATGAGGGAGAAACCCATGCTGTGACTGCCATTCCTGTACGGCCAAGTTTCCCACCAACCCAACAATGTCTTTACTCAGCCAATAACAAACCTTCTCCTTACCTACCGCTCATTTATCCACAAAGGCCATCCCTAAATCAACCACAAAGTCTGTCTACCGCACTTCCAATGACGAACACCACCTTTAGCACAAACCAAAAACACCAACTAAGAAATGAATTTTGCAGCGAGAAAGCCTGTAGAATTCACCCCAATTCCAGTGTCCTATGCTGACTTGCTCCCATATCTACTTGATAATTCAATGGTAGCCATAAACCTAGCCAAGGTTCATCAACCTCCATTTCTCCGAGAATACGACTCGAACGCAACGTGTGCTTGTCACGGAGAAGCCCCGGGGCGTTCCATTGAGCATTGTAGGGCTCTGAAGCATAAGGTGCAAGGTCTAATTGATGCGGGCTGGATGAAATTTGAGGAGAATTGCGTGTAAATCCTGACATCGACAAGAGATGCCACACATGGGGCAATTTTGAAGGCTGTTGTTAGGTGTCTCTAATGACTCATCAGGATTTCCAAGTTTATGCCATTATTGTAAACCACAGTTACAATGTTAAATGAAATGGATAAAGTTGATATCTTTATCCCTCATCCTCTCACAAACGCATGTTTGCTTATTCAACTTTCACTGGAATGTGGGTGCAAGCCATTGGTCTGTTTGCTCAAGCGACCTGCGCTCTTGAGTGTTGACTTCTAAGACTGTTCAATCAGAGATTACTCGTCTTGCACGTTGGTGGGGGTGCTGTAAAACAACGAGTAAAGTTCAAAACAAATAAGTTTCAAAATAAAAAATAAGATTCAAAATAAAAAATAAAAAGGCATTTGATTGACTGTGTTTTCAAGTAAAAATATAGACGTTCATGTGACCTCATTTTGTCTTTTTAGAGAGAAGTGAGTTATCAAGAATAGGATGTTGGACAAATGGCCTCAGTTACCTTAAGGAAAAGGGGGGTTGAATTAAGATGCAAAGACTATTCCCTAATTGAACTATCACTCTTTCTTTTTGGATTAACAATGCACCCTTAACATGAATTACTCAAAAGACAATTCAAAATAAACTTCTTTAAAGCAAAAGATAAATAGCAATAAATAAAAGAAGTTTAATGGAAGAGAGGAATGCAAACTTGATTTATACTGGTTCGGCCACTTCCCGCGCCTACGTCCAGTCCTCAAGCAACCCACTTGAGATTTTCCACTCTCTTTGTAAAACTCCTTTTACATAGTCTGAACCACACAGGGACAACCCTTCCTTTGTGTTCAGGAATCCTCTACAACAAGAGACGTCTCTTAATCCCTTTTCAGAAATAAGAAGAAGAAATCTCTCTTAAAAAAGATAGATTGTACAATGAAGATCAATCAAAATTCCTTATTGAATATGCAAGTGGTTGACCAAGGAATCTTTTTGAGAGGATAAGACATTTCAGTTCAGAAAAACTCTTAATCTTTTGAGAGGATAAAACTTTTTGGGCAATGAAAACTCTCTTTAAATTCATGTTTCCAAGTCACCTTTGATGGCCATTCATAAACCATTCGAATAGATGTGACTCTTGGAAATTATTTTCTGAAAATCTCCTCTGGTAATCGATTACAAGACTTGTGTAATCGATCACAGGCTTTAAAATTTGAATAAACTGCTGGTAATCAATTACCATCCATGTGTAATCGATTACACATTATAAATTTTGAATTCAAATTTCTAGTGACTATTATAAACATTTTCAGCTGTTGGTAATTGATTATCAGAGAGTAAATCTCAATTTAAAATGATTTAGATAGAATTCTTTGGCCAAACCTTTTGCTTTTTCAATTTGGAAACTTCTTCCTAAGATTATAGAGATCAACTTGATCATATATCTTGATTTTCTTAGGATTCTTGGATTCTTGTCTTGAATAAAACTTGGAAGCACTTGATCCTTTGGCATCATCAAAACATCTTGCTTCTACATAGGAGTCATTTGACTTAATCCATCAAAAAATCCTTCAACTATTTCTCGTCCTTGGAAAAATTCTTTTTGCAAGAATCAACTGCATCTTTCATTCTTCCTCACTACGAGGCTATGAAAACAAGATAACAATTGGTACCTCAAAGCCTTACACTGGGGCAATGAGGGGCATCGTGCATGAGCCTCAAGTGAACCTAGGGGCAGATTAGAATTTCTCACCCAATAGGTTCCCTCCTACAAGGCCATGACGAAAGACAACGATTGGTACCTCAAAGCCTTACACTGGGGCGATGAGGGGCACCGTGCATGAGCCTCAAGTGAACATAGGGGCCGATCAAAAGTTCTCACCCATCGATGTTTTTAACAAAAAAAAGGGGGACAAACCCTTGGATTTCAATGGATTGATTAAACATCAAACGACTCCATTGTCGTCACTCCAAAATGGTCAAATGACTAAATCAAACAGAACAACACTCAGAGGGAGTTCTCAGAGAGATTTGCAAAAGATAGGATAAGGTTGCATGGACTACCTCTTTCAAAAGGACAGTCAATTTGTGTTTTCCAAAAAAAAAATCAAATCAAAATCAAAATCACAAAATAGGGAAAGAATGTCATGAACATTGTACAACTTTCCATTACATTGCATTGTTTCATATGAAGTCCGCATTTACCAAATTTCACGACAAAGGTTGCATGCATCTGCATCCCTAAAAATCATGTTAACTGCATAGATTTCCTACAAATAATGTCCAAATCTTGTGGATTTGGGATGACCGGCCCTCTCGATGATTCGATCTCTTGCTTTCTCATAAGGGTGGACCCTTGGGTACTTGTACCTATCACCTTTAGAGGACTACACGTCCTCGCCTTGAGAGGACTACACGTCCTCACCTTCGTAGGGCTACACGCCCTCACCTTTAGAGGACTACACGTCCTCGCCAACAGAGGGCTGCACGCCCTCACCTTGAGAGGACTACACGTCCTCGCCAACAGAGGGCTGCACGCCCTCACCTTGAGAGGACTACACGTCCTCGCCAACAGAGGGCTAAACACCCTCACCTCCAGAGGACTACACATCCTCGCCTTGAGAGGGCTGCACGCCCTCACCTTTAGAGGGCTACGTGTCCTCATTTTCAGTGTGCTCCACATCTGCACCTTAAGAGAATTTAAGGTCCTCTGTCCTTAAATGCTTAACCGAGACTTGCACTCCCGGTTAAGGGACCAGTAGTTTCCTTTTAACGGTTCCTGGGCCATCCCCTGATATTGGAGGAGGGCCAACTGTGCGAGCACAACCAGAGAGGGAGGCTGTCACATAGTTACTATGCATACCGAGGCAAGATTTCACCCGTGCCGCTGCAAAGAGACGAGTGCAGATCATGCGCACCAACATGACCACTCTTACACAAATATAGATGACATTGCAACTTAGCAACATTCTGCCCAGCGACCGCAATGCCAATCTCCCCCTGCAAAAGTATCAGTTGGTCTGTGTCGTCCCGACATGGGTAAGTATGCATATGGTTCAACTGATTTCTGATACCATCTATTGTTTGCAGGGATCGCACCCACAAAGACACACAGTGGACCTGAAGAAGTCCAACAGGGCCCTGGGGTTTCCAGCTCTGGTTACGGGCCTCTGTCGGCCCTACAGGGCGCCCGTTCCCCCCAGCAAGTTCATGTCGTCGTGGCATAGGTAAGTATGCACCTCCCCCAACTGATTTCTGATGTCATCTATTGTTTGCATGGATTGTGCCCGCAAGACACCTAGTGGACCCGAAAAAGGCCAACAGGGTCTTGGAGTTGCCAGCTCTAAATACGGGTCTCTGTCAGTTCTAGGGAGTGCCTGTCGCCCCCAGCAAGGTCATCAGGCCCCCCCTACCAATCGAGAAGTACTGCGCCCCCAGGCAGGCGCAGGGCGAAACACCACATCAGCATTGGGATGGCCGGTAGCGGGCAATAGACACACCGCCACCACCTCTAGAGTTCACCTCAGCTCATCCATAAAAAGGTTAGAGTGTTGCCTACGACACATGGCCGACCCATAGGCGACCAAGTCCAAAGCCAAAGGTAAGCAAAGTACTAGGTCAGTGACCGACAAGTCATAAGGCGTCCAGCTCAAGACGTTAAAGAAGCGCTACTAGGAGGCAACCTAGTAACTTTTAAATTTCTGCTTCCTATTTGATCACTTTTTATAGTAGGACACACATAGTTGCTCATGATCCTAAGAATTTAAATAAAACGAGCACAAGCTCGGAAGGTAGTCATACCTCAAAAAATATATGTATGCGTGTTTAGGTAGTGAAAAATACCTTAGATATGCATGTATGTAATTTAGGTAGCAAACAACCACCTCACAATATATATATGTATGTTTAGGTAGCAAGATACCTTGGATATGCATGTATATAGCAAAAATACCTCACAAAAATATACACATGTTTAGGTAGCAAAATACCTCATGGAAAAAAAAAAGGAAAAAAAAAAGGAAAAAAAAACAAACAAGAAAAAGAAATAAACAAATGATAATGATAAAAAAAGGGAGAAAAAAAGAATAATAAGTTGTCTAGCTAAAAAACCAACATGCTTTTGAAAAGAGATAACTTCCAGCTTTTCTTTGAAAAAATTCACTGATCATAACCAATTTTTGAAAAAAAATGTGTACATCTGAAGGGAGAATGCTGTGAAATTTTCCTGAGTACCCAAAATGGACTCGGATGAATGCACAAATTGATAAAAGAACATATTTTGGAAACATTGGGTTGACTAAAATAGAGGAAATGAATCTTGAGCCCTAGCATCACATGACCATAAAAATTTGACACTTGAGTGTCCACATAGGTGCACGCATGACCAGTTTTGCATAAAGTTTCCAAATCATCATTTTTGCATTTGTGTCATGGAAATAATGTGGGGCATCCCTTTTATCCTTGAACCAAACCAAACCCTGACATATATCATGTCTAGCCATTCTACAAGTCTTGAGCCGAAATCCTGACTCACCATAAACCTTGACCCAGGGTGAGAATGTCAATCCTTACCCTCGGAATCAAAAAAAAGGAAAGAAGGAAAATTTCCAATCAAAGAGAAAGCAAAAAAAGGAAAGAAGGAAAATTTCCAATCAAAGAGAAAGCAAAAAAGAAAAGAAAGGAGATTCCCAATCAAAGAGTGGGAGAAAGCAAAAAGAAAAGAAAGAAAATTCCCAATCAAAGAATGGGAGAAAGAAAAAAAAAGAAAAGGAAGAAGAAGAAGGAAAGAAAGCGCCTGATCAAGGATCGAAAGAAAATAGAAGAAATGTGCAGAAAGGTCTTTGGACCGGACAATATCTGAACCATATAGAATTGTCACCAAATGAACAAAAAGAAGGAAAGGAAACCACGACCTAAAGTGGTCTTCTCCCTTTAATTGCCAACCAAAATCTTGTGCGCTAGCGACTTCTTCGCCCCGCACTAAACAAAAATAGAAAAGGAAAAAAGCCAAAAAAAAAATCAAAAGCCGAAAAACCCACCAAAAGAACCCATTCCCAAGGGAAGTCATATTGATCCATGATCACGCATGTAATTTTTGATTTGATAGGAAATAATTTGCAAAGTCAAGTCATGACATATCTATGGTTCGGAATTAGGATGAAACACTTACCTGTGCGAGATTGATACACTTTGAGTGATTTTCTTCTATTTTTGTTGAACCCGGTGTTTCCTCTAAATGGTCATTTAGAAACGAAATGCTAAACATCCAAAATCTCATTTGTGGTTATGAGAAAATTTCATCAGCAGATTCTCCTTCCCCGGTAGACACATTATTTTTTGTCCGAAAAGCATATGTTGATCTGATTAGTTGGAAGTTTTATCTCTTTACTAAAGCACGTTCACATTTTAGCGAAGAAAACATCGAGACTATTTCTAGTCTCACAAGTTATCCAGAACTACGTAGGTCTGAGTTCCTCATTGGAGGATACGTAAGAGCAGGAGCCTCGCTTTTGTCGACCGCACCGCTTTTTGTTACCATGACCCAAAAGCTGGTAGCCCGCGGAGACACCTTACGGTTATCCGCACCTCATCATTTAGGGACCCAAAGTGTGATTGACGAGCGGAGGCCAATGTGGTCATTTGCGCCCTTTCCGAAGGTGTCAGCATTTTCCGGTGGAGACTTTTTCAAGTCTCACAAGTCATCCAGAACTACGTAGGTCTGAGTTCCTCATTGAAGGATACGTAGGAGCAGCAGCCTTGCTTTTGTCGACCGCACCGCTTTTTGTTACCATGACCCAAAAGCTGGTAGCCCGCGGAGACACCTTACGATTATCCGCACCTCGTCATTCAGGGACCCCAAGTGTGATTGACGAGCGGAGGCCAATGTGGTCATCTGCGCCCTTTCCAGAGGTGTCAGCATTTTCCGGTGGAGACTTTTTCAAGTCTCACAAGTTATATAGAACTACGTAGGTCTGAGTTCCTCATTGAGGATACGTAGGAGCAAGAGCCTTGCTTTTGTCGGCCGCCCCACAATCTCTGTCATACTGACCCTGAGGTCATGTGACATGCGGAGACAAATTATGGTCATTCCACACACCTTTTTGCCATTCAGGCACAGTTGTGTCTGGTGGCACGCAGAGACAAATTATGGTCATTCTGCGCCCTTTTGTCATCCAGAGGCGGCGGACCCGATGACATGCGGAGACAAATTATGGTCATTCCGCACACCTTTTTGCCATTCAGGCACAGTTGTGTCCGATGGCACGCAGAGACAAATTATGGTCATTCTACGCCCTTTTGTCATCCAGAGGCGGCGGGCCCGATGACATGCGGAGACAAATTATGGTCATTCCGCACACCTTTTTGCCATTCAGACACAGTTGTGTCCGATGGCACGCAGAGACAAATTATGGTCATTCTGCGCCCTTCGTCAATCGCGACCGACAAGCCCGTTGTCACGCGGAGATTTACGTCATCTTCCGCGCTCACAAGATCTGTCATACTGACATTTGAGTCACGCTGACGGGCGCAAATACC
Source organism: Glycine soja (assembly GCF_004193775.1). Lineage (NCBI taxonomy): Eukaryota > Viridiplantae > Streptophyta > Magnoliopsida > Fabales > Fabaceae > Glycine > Glycine soja. The sequence continues at coordinate 27,588,374 of NC_041009.1, read as the reverse complement.
CGAGTGGTTATCCGTATAAACATTCTTTTGCTATCTGTAAGACAGAACGCTTGATAGCATGCAGAGACTGACATCGTCTTCTGCACCTTTTGTTCCCCCGGGGACATCAAGTCATTTACATGCGGAGGTATTTTATGGTCACCCGCGACTCTCGTCAACCGAGAGGAACGAAATTAGTGTCTTATCTTTACTTCCCTTTTATCTCCAATAAAAGACAAGTAAAGAGGGGCAACTGTCATACCCTAATTTCGTCCGGGGACCTTTGCTTGATGACATGCAACTTTTGTTTGGTCCTTGTGAGGTGCTTGGCACCCATCATTAGGCAATTTGTGAAGTTCCGGGACATGCCGGAAATCAAAAGAAAATATTGATACACAATCCGTAAGGTTCCGTGACACACCGGAAATCAAATGGAAGCATCGTTGCACAATTAGTGAGGTTCTGTAACATTCCGTAAGTCAAAAAAGGGGATGATTATGTAATCCGCAAGGTTCCGTAACATTACGGAAAGAAAACAAGTATCGTTACGAAATTCGTAAGTTTCCGTAACTTTACGAAAAAAGAATCACCAAAAAAAAGGTAGGGGGTGTACTTAGTAAAAATGGGGGTGCAAATAGCAACCAGGCCTACTTGGGCCCTCCAGAAGATTCCTCCAGAAGGTTGTTGCTTCTGGAGGAAGCAACCCTGCTCGCTTGGGTGAGCTGGGTGGCAAGCTTCTCCCCCAACTTTCTATAAATAGGGGGAGAAGTGAAGTAGAAAAGGGTTCAGCCCCTTAGGCACTTCTCTCTCTTTCGAATTTGCTTAGGAAAATTGTTTCCGTGAAGAAAATCCAAGTCGAGGCGCTTCCGTAACGTTTCCGTAACGTTTCCGTGAGTGATTTCGCGAAGGTTTTCGACCGTTCTTCGACGTTCTTCACTGTTCTTCGTTCTTCAACGGGTAAGTTTTCGAATCCGAGACTTTCAATTCATTTCTTGTTTTTTTTCAGCTTTCATCTTTATTTCGTTCATTTTCGATTTCTTTTCTTCTGTCTTTAACGCGCTTTTACCGTTTATTTAAGCCATTTTCTCACCTAATAAATGATAAAACGAATTTCAACCGATCATTTGTGTTGTAATCTCATTTAATCACTTTTAAAACGAAATCTAACCGATCGTTCACGCTATAACCTCGGTTAAACCATAAAAAGTAAAATAATAATAAAATAATCAAAATATCTTGAAAAATAATAATAAAATAATCAAAATATCTTTGAACAAAATAACCAAAAAAATCAATCGGACGTTTTTCTTTGAAAGTTTCCTTGAATGAATTGATTAATAACCAAAGTGAAACTAAGACTAAAATAAACTCACAAATCAAGTTTTGTCCGAAAAATCACTAAAAACCGTTTTAAGGTCCAACGCCTTAAACGGTCCTCTTTGCTTTTATCGGTTAACATGGACCGTTCAAGAGCATAAAATCAACATGTGGCATTTACCTTTTGTAAAACTTTTGAGCTAGAATGTGATGCCTCTGGAGTGGGATTTGGAGCTATATTGTTACAAGGTGGGCACCCTATTGCTTATTTTAGTGAAAAACTTCATAGTGCCACCCTTAACTACCCCACCTATGATAACAAGCTTTATGCCTTATTAAGAGCCCTCCAAACTTGGGAATATTACCTTGTTTCCAAGGAATTTTTCATTCATAGTGATCATCAATCACTTAAGTACATTAGAGGGCAAATAAAATTAAACAAGAGGCATGCAAAATGGGTAGAGTACCTAGAGCAATTTCCATATGTTATCAAATACAAAAAGGGAAAAACAAATGTGGTAGTTGATGCCCTCTCTAGGAGACACACATTGTTTTGCTCCCTAGGAGCTCAAATTTTAGGATTTGATAATATTAGGGACTTGTATGCTTTAGATAAACATTTCTCTTCCATTTACGAGAGTTGTGGGAAAAAGGCCCAAGATGGATTCTATTTGGCTAAAGGGTATTTGTTCAAAGAGGGAAAGCTTTGCATACCCCAAGGATCCATTAGGAAATTACTTGTGAAAGAGAGCCATGAGGGTGGGCTCATGGGCCACTTTGGGATAGACAAGACCCTTGTCTTACTCAAAGAAAAGTTTTATTGGCCCCATATGAAGAAAGATGTTCATAAGCATTGCACTAGATGTGTGGCTTGTTTACAAGCCATGTCTAGGGTGATGCCTCATGGGCTATACACACCCTTACCCATCCCATCTGCACCTTGGGTAGACATTAGTATGGACTTTGTCCTTGGGCTTCCTAGAACCCAAAGAGGTGTAGACTCTATCTTTGTGGTGGTGGATAGGTTTAGCAAGATGGCACACTTTATACCATGCCACAAGGTGGATGATGCTTCCCATATCTCAAAACTCTTTTTTAGGGAAGTTGTGAGACTCCATGGTTTGGCTAGGACCATTGTGTCAGATAGAGATGTTAAGTTCCTTAGCCACTTTTGGAAAACCCTATGGGCTAAGCTAGGAACTAAACTTCTTTTCTCTACCACTTGTCATCCACAAACTGATGGGCAAATAGAGGTAGTGAATAGGTCTTTATCGACCCTTTTAAGGGTTCTTCTGAAAGGCAACCATAAGTCTTGGGATGAGTATCTTTCTCATGTAGAATTTGCCTACAACAGGGGGGTTCAGAGAACCACCAAGAAGTCCCCATTTGAGGTTGTCTATGGGTTCAATCCCCTAACACCGTTAGACCTCATTCCCCTCCCACTAGACACTTCTTTTATACATAAAGAAGGGGAATCTAGGTCAGAGTTTGTAAAGAAGTTGCATGAGAGGGTTAAGAACCAAATAGAGAACCAAACAAAGGTGTATTCAACTAAAGGAAATAGAGGAAGAAAAGAGCTAGTTCTTAATATGGGTGACTGGGTTTGGCTCCATCTTAGGAAGGATAGATATTGAGGAGTCACCACCACTTTTAACATTTCTGATTTAATTCCTTTTGCAGGTGGAGCTGATATTGAGGAGGAGGAACTAACAGATTTGAGGTCAAATCCGTTTCAAGGGGAAGGGGATGATGCAATCCTCCCTAGGAAGGGACCAGTCACTAGAGCCATGAGCAAGAGGCTCCAAGAGGATTGGGCTAGAGCTGTTGAAGTAGGCCCTAGGGTTCTCATGAACCTCAGGGTAGATTTCTGAGCCCATGGGCCAAGTTTGGGTCCAATTCTCTTTGTACATATTAGACTAGGATGTCATTATATTTGATCCTTGTATTTAGGGCTCCATATTGTAGGTAGGGTACCCTAGAAATATAGGAATTTTCAGCCCTTGTATTTTAGGGCACCTAGACTAGTTTTTGTATTAGGGGTAGTTTTGTAATTTCACATGCACTAAGTGAATATTTGATGTGTGTGGTTGGAAATAAATTTAATTGAATTGGTAGAAGCCCAATCCAATTAAATTTTAGAGGGGGAGGTTAGCACGCATCCCGCGAGTCACGCGTCGCCCTCCCGCCGAAGGGTAGGTTGACGCGTGACTCGCGGGATGCGTGTTCCACGAAAGGAATACACGCGGAGTCGCCACCAACGTTTATTTGAGGAAAACGTCGGAAAAACCGGAAAAGACGCGATCTACGAACTTTTAAGTGAAAGGCTCGGGAGTTGTATTTACGCGCGGGGAAGGTATTAGCACCCCACACGTTCATCACAAGGGACGACAGCCTTTAATCGAATGTGCAAACATGACTTTGATTTTTACGTTCCCTTTTATGTCCTTATATCCTTTATACCCTTTTTATATTTTTTTTCTCTTTTTGTGGTCGACAAGGGTGTTTCCCTTTGCTCCTACGTATTCCTCAATTGGGATGAGAAAATCAGACCTACGTAGTTCTTTTGGAACAAAGTGTTTGGTTTAAGTTTGTTTTTTGTCTTTTTTGCAAAATATGTTTTTTATTTGAACAAAAGGTCATTTAAGGTGTTGGACCATTAAACGGTCTTTTCATTTTGAAAGGAGAGAAACGTTAAGGCATTGGACCATTAACGATCTCTTGTTTTTGAAAGGAGAGAAACGTTAAGGCATTTGGACCATTAACGATCTCTTGGGGTGGTCGACAAAAGCGGGGCTTTTGCTCCTACGTATCCTCAATTGCGATGAGGAAATCAGACCTACGTAGTTCTTGCAAAAGCGGTAAAGTTACATGTTGATTTTATGCTTTTGAACGGTCCATGTTAACCGATAAAAGCAAAGAGGACCGCTTAAGGCGTTGGACCTTAAAACGGTTTTTAGTGATTTTTCGGACAAAACTTGATTTGTGAGTTGATTTTAGTCTTAATTTAACTTTAGTTATTAATCAATTCATTCAAGGAAACTTCCAAAGAAAAACGTCCGATTGATTTTTTTGATTATTTTATTCGAAGATATTTTGATTATTTTATTATTATTTTTCAAGATATTTTGATTATTTTACTTTTTTCGGTTTAACCGAGGTTATAGCGTGAACGATCGGTTAGATTTCGTTTTAAAAGTGATTAAATGAGATTACAACACAAATGATCGGTTGAAATTCATTTTATCATTTATTAGGTGAGAAAACGGCTTAAATAAACGGTAAAAGCGCGTTAAAGACAGAAGAAAAGAAATCGAAAATGAACGAAATAAAGATGAAAGCTTAAAAAACAAGAAATGAATTGAAAGTCTCGGATTCGAAAACTTACCCGTTGAAGAATGAAGAACGAACGAAGAACGGATGAAGAACGGTGAAGAACGATGAAGAATTTCCACAGAACCGCTTACGGAAGCGTTACGGAAGCACTTCGACTCGATTTTTCTTCACGAAAACGTGTTTTTGCCCAAAATAGCCGAAATGCATAGCCAAAGGGGTCTTGAACATTTTGAAACAGCTCCCCCCTCCCCTATTTATAGAAAAAAAAGGAGGTGCTTGCCGCCCAAAGACTTAATGAAGAAGATTTCTAAGCGCACCCGAATTATTAAGTTCACCCCCCTTTTCGTATTTTACGGAAAAGTTACGGAAGCCTTACAGAACTGTTTTCGAATTTGATTTTCATCTTTTTTCTTTTCCCTTTTACCAATGTTAAGTGGAATATGCTTACCCAAGGTTTTCGGAAATTTTACGGAAGTATTACGGAAGCCGCGGAAGCCCCGAAAACCATTTTTCAAAAACGTGGAGGAGCTTGCCGCCCAGTTGCGGAAGGGCCTAGATTTGAATTGCTATTTACACCCCTATCTTGATAAGTTCACCCCCCTTACCTTTTTTGGTGATTCTTTTTTCGTAAAGTTACGGAAACTTACGAATCTCGTAACGATACTTGTTTTCTTTCCGTAATGTTACGGAACCTTGCGGATTACATAATCATCCCCTTTTTGACTTACGGAATGTTACGGAATCTCACTTAATTATGCAACGATGCTTCCATTTGATTTCCGGTGTGTCACGGAAACTTACGGATTGTGCATCAATATTTTTTTGGTTTTTCGGCATGTCCTAGAATTTCATAAATTGCCTAATGATGGGTGCCAAGCACCTCACGAGGACCAAAGAATGGTCGCATGTCATCAAGCAAAGGTCCCCGGACGAAATTAGGGTATGACAGTTAGCATTTGCTTACTACACCCCATTGCCACATCATATAGTCACACTTTGTGCATGTCCTTCATGCTTTACATGCCTCATGACACCTAAGCACACTTAGTGGAGAATCTTGGAATTGATCTTGGATTAGTGGGCTGAACCATAACTAAAATTCACTAATCATAATTAGTGAAATTTTGGCTCCACAAATTCAAGTGAAATTTGAATTGAAATTCAAATTTCCCTCCAATTTTGTGTGACACTTAGGCTATAAGTAGAGGTCATGTGTGTGCATTTTTTTTAACTTTGATCATTTGAATATTAACTTCAGATTTTAGAGCTCTTTTAGAGCACAAAATTTCATGCTCTTCTCTCCCTCTCCCTTCATTCATTTCCTTCTTCCTCCAAGCTCTTATCCATGGCCTCCTATGGTGGTGAGTTTCTTCTAGACTCATCTTCTCCTTGAAGTGGCGTCTCCTCTCTCTCTTCCTTCTCCATTCCGCTGCCATTCATCTTCCAAGAAGCAAAGGAATCCATTGATGAAGAAGATCCTAGGCCTACAAGCTCCAATGGAGCTTACATCACTTCGTCACCCTGTGGGGGACGTTCTGTTATAAGGTGATGTCCTCTGGACTCAAGAACGCCGGGGAAACTTATCAACGAGCTATGGTGGCTTTGTTCCACGATATGATGCACCGAGAAATCGAGATCTATGTAGACGACATAATTGCCAAGTCTAAGACCGAGGAGGAACACCTTGTCAACCTGCGAAAGTTGTTCGAAAGGCTTAGGAAATATCAATTGAGGTTAAACCCCGCTAAGTGCACCTTCGGGGTCAAATCAGGGAAATTGCTAGGTTTCATCGTGAGCCAGAAAGGGATAGAGGTGGACCCCGAAAAAGTGAAAGCCATCCTTGAGATGCCGGAACCCCGTACCGAGAGGCAGGTCCGAGGTTTCTTGGGACGTTTGAATTATATTGCCAGATTCATATCACAGTTCACCGCTTTCTGTGAGCCGTTGTTCAAACTCTTACGCAAAAACCAATCCGTCCGCTAGAATGAGGATTGTCAAGAGGCATTTGGAAGGATCAAAAAGTTTCTCATAAACCCTCCCATGCTTATGCCGCCGGTACCCGGAAGGCCTTTCATCTTGTATATGACGATTTTGGATGAGTCGATGGGATGTATGCTGGGCAACATGACGAGTCCGGGAAGAGAGAGTGCGTTGTCTACTACTTGAGTAAGAAGTTCACGGCCTGTGAGATGAATTACTCCCTGCTCGAAAGAACATGTTGTGCTTTAGTCTAGGCATCCCACCGTCTAAGACAATACATGTTGAGCCATACCACCTGGTTGATATCCAAGATGGACCCAGTTAAGTACATCTTTGAGAAGCCTGCTCTCACAGGACGGATCGCCCGGTGGCAAGTTTTGCTATCCGAGTTCGATATAGTCTACGTCACCCAAAAGGCGATAAAAGGAAGTGCCTTGGCAGATTATTTGGCTCAGCAGCCTCTCAATGACTATCAGCCCATGCATCCCAAATTCCCAGATGAGGACATCATGGCCTTGTTTGAGGAAAAACTAGACAAGGACCGGGACAAGTGGACTGTGTGGTTTGATGGAGCATCAAACATTCTAGGCCATGGCATTGGAGCAGTACTGGTCTCTCTAGACAATCAATGTATACCTTTCACAGCCAGGCTAGGGTTTAACTGCACCAACAATATGGTTGAGTATGAAACGTGTGCCCTGGCCGTCATGGCAGCGATTGACTCCAATGTCAAGCTACTCAAGGTGTACGGGGACTCAGCACTGGTGATCCACTAGCTGAAAGGGGAACGGGAAACTAGAGACCCCAAGTTGATACCCTACCAAGCCTATATCAAGGAGTTGGCTGGTTCCTTTGATGAGATCTCCTTCCATCACGTTCCCCGAGAGGAAAACCAGATGGCGGATGCGCTTGCCACTTTGGCGTCCATGTTCCAACTAACACCGCACGGGGACCTACCGTACATTGAGTTCTGGTGTCGTGGCAGACCCGCGCATTGTTGTTAGGTAGAAGAGGAGCGGGACGGTAAGCCTTGGTATTTCGATATCAAGCAATACGTTGAAAGCAAAGAGTACCCGCTGGAGGCTTTTGACAACGACAAAAGGACATTGAGGAGATTGGCGGCTAGTTTCTTTATGAGCGGAAGCATACTATTCAAGAGAAATCATGACATGACTTTCCTGCGATGCGTGGATGCCAAAGAGGCGAATCACATGATCGAGGAAGTCCATGAGGGTTCGTTTGGAACGCACACCAATGGGCATGCTATGGCCAAGAAAATCCTTAGAGCAGGTTATTACTGGCTCACCATGGAAAGTGATTGCTGCACCCATGTAAGGAAAGGCCATAAATGTCAAGCGTTCGCGGACAATGTCAATGTTTCGCCACATCCTCTGAATGTTATGTCCGCCTCTTGGCCTTTTTCCATGTGGGGGATAGACGTCATAGGGCCCATCGAACCCAAGGCTTCGAATGGTCATCGCTTCATTCTCGTGGTGATAGATTATTTCACCAAATGGGTCGAAGTGGCTTCCTACACCAATGTCACGAGGAGTGTGGTGGTCAGATTCATAAAGAGGGAGCTGATTTTTCGGTACGGACTCCCTAGGAAGATCATTACTAACAATGGCACCAATCTGAATAACAAAATGATGCAGGAAATGTGCGTGGATTTCAAAATCCAGCATCACAATTCCACGCCCTACCAACCAAAGATGAACGGAGCCGTGGAAGCAGCCAATAAGAATATTAAGAAAATTATTCAGAAGATGACAGTGTCTTACAAAGATTGGCATGAGATGTTGTCTTTTGCCCTGCATGGATACCAAACTTCGGTACGAACTTCTACTGGGGCAACACCGTACTCCTTGGTTTATGGAATGGAAGCGGTACTCCCGTTTGAGGTAGAGGTCCCTTCCCAGAGGATACTAGCGGAATCAGGCCTAAAAGAATCAGAGTGGGCTCAAACACGCTACGACCAACTCAAAAAGATGTCTCACGCTGTTAAAGATAATCGAGGGAAGTGGGCCCCGAACTACGAAGGGCCTTTCGTTGTAAAAAGGGATTTTTCTGGAGGGGCCTTGGTGCTTACCAACATGGATGGCGAGGAGCTACCTTCACCCGTGAACTCCGATGTTGTCAAGCGATACTATGCTTAGGATCTGGGGCAATTGAGGGAGTCGTTGCATGTTCTTTTATTTTTGTGTGTTCTTCTTGGTTTCCCCCAAGGATTCCTGTCCGCTGTAATTTTCTCGTCACAGTCTTTTGAAAGAAGAAAATATGGGATTGAGGCTTCAGTCCTCACTTTGTGCTTTAAACCATGTGCAGTTTTTGATAACACTGAGCCTTTTCGCTCAATGCATGGGATGCCCCAAGCGCTTAATTAAAACTGAACCTGATCAGCTTTCACTAAAAGGATTATTGCATTTGAAAATTCTCATGCATACGCATACGCATACGCATGCATATTTTGTTATCTTATGACATGAGCAGAATCGTCTTAGGCAGTGGTCAAATGCTGGGATGGGGCTAAAGCCAGAAACCAATCAAGGTAAAACGGTAATGCGACCACGGTGATGCTGCGCAATGTCGTTTCCTACTTTCAGGTACTTAGGGACAGACGCAAGTAGAGGGTAGGATCACGATCGATAGATCATCACCACATGGCCAGCACTGGACAAGCGGGAAGCGTAGCTGAGGGACAGCCTAATATCCTTTAAACTCCCAGTAATTATTGTTAAGGTGTCTTTAAGGTAAGTATCAGATGTCTCATCTACCCTTAAGGGGGTTCGAGTAAGCGAACACCGACCCGTAGAGAGCCATACTTATGTCTTCCCTAAAAAAAAAATACAGGTTAGCTCGCCTGGGCGAGCACCCCCTGCACGAAAATGGTTAAAAAGGGAAGGGGGAAGTTTTCTTCACCTAAACACCTTCCCCCTCATTTTCAAAAACACAAAGCTCACGGGAACTACGACAGCAGCAGCCCCCAAGCTTCCATTGTTGAGTTTTTTGCTTCCCTTTTCACGCTTTGTTTCATTCCCAACAAGTAAGTACATTATTCTTTGGCCCTCTAGCTTTCCATTGATGTATTTTGATGCTTCAAATTGTATATATTTGCTTGAATCTGAAAACCAATTCATCCTTGAATTTGTGCTTGTTTCATGGGATTGAGGGGTTGTAAGGGATGGCCCTAGGCCTATGGTGCGTTCTGAAGCAATTTGGCGTGACACTTTGCCCCCATTCCCCAAATTTTCATGCCTAAACATGCGCCCACCAAGTGCTCGGTGAAATGCCTCAATGGCATTTGCGCATGGGTTTGCGAATTTTTGCTTGGGGATTTGACTTGTGCATATATGGCTGCTGTTTTGAGTGTTCGGACAACTTGTAGGAGCTAGAATATGTGCCCGAATGTGATTCTAGGATTAGGAACCGAAGCTTTTGATTTCAATACAAGAGGGCATGAAAATGAGAGCATGTTGGTGAGGACTCCCCTTTACGCCTAGATGGTGTGAAGATGTTATTCACCATGTACATGTATATATAGAATAGGTAGCAAGTGATGGAAGCTTGCTTGTGGGGCTTCTATGGAGGATGGATCTTTGAGCTTCAATGAGGTCCTTTAATGGTGATTTTCCACCATGAAGATGCAGTGGAAGACAAAGGAGAAGAAGTGAGAGGAGGCGCCATCCACTAGGGAATAAGCCATGGAAGAAGGAGCTTCACCACCAAGATGAGCCTTGGATAAGAAGCTTAGAAGGATGCTTCAATAGAGGAAAAGAAAGAGGGAGAGAAAGAGAAAAGGGGGAGCACGAAATTGAAGGAATAAAAGAGGGAGAGAAGTGCAACTTTGAAGTATGTCTCACAAGACTCTCATTCATCAAAGTTACAACAAGTGTTACACATGTTTCTATTTATAGACTAGGTAGCTTCCTTGAGAAGCTTTCTTGAGAAAACATCCTTGACAAGCTTCTTTGAGAAAACTTCCTTGAGAAGCTAGAGCTTGGCTACACACACCCCTCTAATAACTAAGCTCACCTCCTTGAAAAGCTTCCTTGAAAAGATTCCTAAAGAAGCTAGAGCTTAGCTACACACACCTCTCTAATAGCTAAGCTCACCTCCTTCAGATGAGAAGCTAGAACTTAGCTACACACCCCCTATAATAGTTAAGCTCACCCCCATGACAAAATACATGAAAATACAAAAAAAGTCCATACTACAAAGACTACTCAAAATGCCTCGAAATACAAGGCTAAAACCCTATACTACTAGAATGGCCAAAATATAAGGCCTAAACAAAGGAAAAAACCTATTCTAATATTTACAAAGATAAGCGGGCTCATACTTAGCCCATGGGATCAAAATCTACCCTAAGGCTCATGAGAACCTTAGGGACTTCCCTTAGATCTCTGGCCCAATCTACTTGGTGTCTTCTATCCAATGCCCTTGCGAGGTAGGATTGCATCATTGCCTCCACCTTGGAAAGGATTTGACCTCAAATCCCGAGGTTCTTCATACTCTGGACTCCTTCCCTCAACACATGTAAAAAGAACAAAAACATATGTATTAGTGGTGTTTGGTATGTTGAAGTAAGGTAAGGTCTGAAAACCCATTTCCGGGGCATCTTTCCATTAAGGAACATGGTTTCTCACCAACTCAATGAGTGGTGCTATAAGTATAGAAAAATATGGGACAAACCTTTTGTAAAAGTTTGTTAAGTCATGGAAGCCCCAAATTTTTCTTATACTTGGTGGAGTGGGCCACTCAGGAATGACCTTTATTCTCTTAGGGTTCATAGGAACCCCTTGATCACTATTTGAAAAATTAAGAAAAGTAACGCAATAAAACATACCTTTTTCTGTATTTTCATATTGATTATTCCTACCAAAAAGTATGGCAAACCTAAGGTGTCCCATATGAGTACCTAAGTTTGTATTGAAACTAAAAATAAGAACAAACCTACCTAATGGGTCCCTATGTACACACACCATGAAGATGTTAGGTGCACGAGTGTTTTTACAAAAGAGGGTTGCACCACTCAAAACATTCATCATACCACCTATTTTAGGGACTTGGTGCCTAATAATACCTATTTTGGACACCAACAAAGCACAAGGATTTAAGCTCTTGTGAACCAAACCCTCATCCAACAACTTCTTTACTTGAGGAATAAACTCAAGCCCAAGAGTTGTGGCACTACTAGCATGTGTCTTTTTACAAAAGAGAAAATGTGGATGTTGTTTAAGAGGGAAATTTTTTTTAATGTTTGTCTTTATTGTAAAATGAGTTTCCTTCTTAGCTAACCTCTTGGAGGAGACACTTACCTCCTTACACTTCTCTTTAACCACTAATGGTTGTCCTTCTTCTTGGGGGTAGATTTCTTCACTAGATTCTTCCCCTTTTGCTTTTTCACTTTCACTAGAGGAAGGTGAAGTAGTAGCCTTATCTTGGCTACTATAAATGTCTTGGCCCCTCGTAATCATGGTTTTTGTGGTGGGGCATTGATAAGTAATGTGTTCTCTTCCAAGACATTTAAAGCACTTTATAGAGCTATTTTTCTCTTGCATACTAGCCTTAGGGGATTTCTTTTCTATTGTCTTCCCCTTATCATCTTTGGGCTTAGAAGGTGTCACCCCTAAGATGCCTTGACCATGATATTTCTTTGGATAAGAGTGAGAGCCATAAGATTTTGACGTAGACTTCTTTTTAAGTTGTTGCTCTACCCTTATTTCCCAAACTAAGTTAGCCTCTACATTGTCCTTCCCATGGAAGTATGGGAGGTTAATTTTAGCCTCTTGAGGCTTTCTTTCCTTTTCTCTTCTATGGGAGTGAGGTCTAAGATGTGACCTATGCCTTCCTTTGTAATAGTCACGAAGTTCTTCACTTAGGCTCTTGCAAGAGTTATGACTACTATAGGAGGCATATTTTTATGTTTTCATTTCTTTCATTATTTTTCTTCTTTCTTCCTCTCTTATTTTCTTTCTTTCATCTTGACTTATTTCTTCCTCTCTTTTTTTCCTTTTTCTTTTCTCTCTTGTTTTTCTTTCCATAACTTGAGGGAACTCAACTCATCTAAGATTCTAGATAAAGGGTCTTTATGACTAGTACCCTTTCCATTAACACTAGATGAATGATGACTCATGTTGGTTCCTAAGTTGTGGTTCTTTCTTGTTGGAGGTTTGTAAACAAAAGGTAAAAGAAACTATGGTTGAAACTAGCCAAAATAAACACTAAAAGAGGTGTGAAAGATAAGGTAAAAACTAATTGGTAAAAGGAAAGCTATCTAGGCGGTTTGACAATGGAAGGTAAAGGAAATAAGCTATGAAAGTAAGCAAGAAATGTAAACTAGGAGAATCCTAAGAGTGTTTGGATGACCACATTCAAGGTTCCCAACAAAGCACTCACTATTCTAAGGAAAAATTGCCTAAAATTATTACACACAAATGGAAGTTTGGTAACCTATTGGAGGCTCCCAACACACTTCCAATGAAAGGCATTTTTGTTAAAAAACTTGAAAGCAATGAAGGTAAGTAAATTGCAAATTACAAAATTACAAAACGGTCCTCAATTTTGGAGGTTGTTCTCTCTTTGTGATTCACTCAATTTGGAGGGCTTCTTAGTCCAATAGTTCTTAAGGTGGTTGGCCCCTTTCTTCTTGACTCAAATTCTTCAAAGGATGACACCAATCCTCGTTCCAATTCCCTATATGGCAACCCACAAACAAGGAAACAAAGAGATAAGCAATAACCAAAGACCAAAAAAAATGAAATGAAAGCTAAACCAATGGAGTTTTAACAAGACAATTTTTCAAGGATGACCTAACAATTAAAGCAATGAAAAGGACATAGAAGCAAGCTAGGACTCAGAGAAACTTAGAATGGCTCTAGAGTAGAGTAAAAAAACTAAAAAAAAAAAGACTCAACAAACCTCTAGCTTTGGAACTTGTTTTCACAGTAATTTTCAATTGAAATTTCCAATTATAGAATAAATTTTGAGCCAAAACAACAAGCACACTTCCCTTTCACCTTTTTTTTCTGGATATTGATTTTCCTGCAAACTTGTGTGATTTTTAGTATTTTTTCATTTTATCCAAATCACTTGTTTCTTTTTTTCTAACTTTTTTCCAGATGTCTAGAAAATTCAGTAAAATTTTCAGCTCAAAATTCGAAGTAACCAATTCTCAGTAATTTTTACAAGTTTGTATGTCCAAGCTGCTAGCACCAGCGATTTTTTTTTAAGCATGGTATATTGATTGCCTTGGGCTTACTTTCAACCTTCCTATGTATGTTGAACTCACTAGGATTGTTTACCACAGTTTTAGGAGTTCAATTTTTACTTAGGATCAACATTGCAGCCAGCAATTCAATCACCAAAACTCAAATTCACAATAGACACAATCATAAGGAAACCAAAAAGTTCAAGAAAAGGTTCACAATCAAAGACTCTCTAAGAATTTTGCATGAACATGTTAAGGACTAATCAACATGAAAGATTTGACTCAAATCAAATAATAGGCTAAAAGAATTTCATACACTCATGAACAAATGAGTTAGACAAAGAAACAAGAAAATAAAATTCTGCACAACATAAGAAATCTTATGTGACAAGTTTCATGACTAGACATGACTTCTATGACCAAACTACAATAGGTGAACAAGTCACTCTAGATTTTTGAGGTTTTCTTCTACTTTAATATTTTTGTAAGAATTTTATGGTTTAGGTTTCATCCACAAAAAATAACAAGACAAAACTCAAAGGAACCTAAACTCAACACAATTCATGGTTCAAGAACAAGAACAAGAAATTTGAACCATAGACAATAAAATCTAGCTTCTATAGCCAGTTTAATCGGTGGAAACTCTAAAGAATCATGTTAACAACATTTATCACAAGACATGTGGGGAGATACATGGAGAAAAATGAAGAAACAACAATGGAAGAGAAGGTAAAGCAAAAAATTAATGGAGGTTTAAGGAGCACCTACTTGAAGCTCTTGTGCTCAGATTACCACTTGATGGAAGCTTGCTTGTGGGGCTTCTATGGAGGCTGGATCTTTGAGCTTCAATGAGGTCCTTTAATGGTGATTTTCCACCATGGAGATGCAGCGGAAGACAAAGGAGAAGAGGTGAGAGGAGGGGCTATCCACTAGGAAATAAGCCATGGAAGAAGGAGCTTCACCACCAAGATGAGCCTTGGATAAGAAGCTTGGAAGGATGCTTCAATGGAGGAAAAGAAAGAGGGAGAGAAAGAGAGAGGGGGGAGCACGAAATTGAAGGAATAAAAGAGGGAGAGATGTGGAACTTTGAAGTATGTCTCACAAGACTCTCATTCATCAAAGTTACAACAAGTGTTACACATGTTTCTATTTATAGACTAAGTAGCTTCCTTGAGAAGCTTTCTTGAGAAAACTTCCTTGAGAAGCTTCTTTGAGAAAACTTCCTTGAGAAGCTAGAGCTTAGCTACACACACCCCTCTAATAACTAAGCTTACCTCCTTGAGAAGCTTCCTTGAAAAGATTCCTAAAGAAGCTAGAGCTTAGCTACACACACCTCTCTAATAGCTAAGCTCACCTCCTTGAGATGAGAAGCTAGAACTTAGCCACACACCCCCTATAATTGCTAAGCTCACCCCCATGACAAAATACATGAAAATACAAAAAAAGTCCATACTACAAAGACTACTCAAAATGCCTCGAAATACAAGGCTAAAACCCTATACTACTAGAATGGCCAAAATACAAGGCCTAAACGAAGGAAAAAACCTATTCTAATATTTACAAAGATAATCGGACCCATACTTAGCCCATGGGCTCAAAATCTACCCTAAGGCTCATGAGAACCCTAGGGCCTTCCCTTGGATCTCTGGCCCAATCTACTTTGAGTCTTCTATCCAATGCCCTTGCGGGGTAGGATTGCATCAGCAAGAGACAAATACGCTTCAAATAAAATGTGTATATGTTGAATAGGTGGTCAAGCGCTTTATAAATGTGCACGCGTTTGAATGTGGCACGAGAATGCTGCCCAAAATGAACATATGATGTGGAATTGCCTTTCAAAGTGTAGATAGATGGCATGAAAATTCCTTTTCAAATAAATGCAAGTGTGTGCATGACATGAAATTGGTTCTCAAATGTGCATAACAACAAAAAACCTGTATTAATTTTTATGTTAATAAAATACTTCGAATGTGCGTATGTAATTTTTGGTAGCAAAATACTTTGAATACGGACATATGTAATTTTGGCATAATACCTCGAGCTTGCGTATATGAATTCTTTTCAAAAGAATATGTGTGGGATATAAGTAGCTAGGATATTTTGAATATCCTTGTATATTGATATAGATAGCAGGATATTTTGCGCGTCTGCACGTTCATAAATGTTCTTCTTCAGGGAAATGCGTGCACAAGTTTGTTCTAAGTTGAAAATATTAGTATGCCATTTTTGCTTTAAAATAGCATTTCCTTGTAAATTAACTTTCCAAACGTTTGTCCTCGCAGGAAATGGCTCCGAAAAAGCTTTCCATGAAGAGATCAAGGAAAGGTCCAGTGCCGCCCACGAGTTTGATAGCCACCATTTCCGGAGCGCCGAGCACCAGCAGCGCTTCGAGGCCATCAAAGGATGGTCGTTTCACAGAGAGAGGCGCGTCCATCTCAGGGAGGATGAGTACACAGATTTTCAGGAGGAGATAGCTCGCCGACATTGGACGTCGCTGGTGACTCCCATGGCTAAGTTTGACCCTGAGGTAGTCTTGGAGTTTTATGCTAATGCTTGGCCCACAGAGGAGAGAGTTCGAGACATGCGTTCATGGGTGAAGGGTCAGTGGATTCCTTTTGACGCAGATGCCCTCAGCCAGTTCCTGGGAGACCCGTTAGTGTTGGAGGAAGGCCAGGAGTGCGAGTTCAGTCAGAGGAGGAACAGGGCCGATGGGTTCGACAAGGAGGCCATTGCCCAGCTGTTATGCACACCGGGGCAGGATTTTGCCCAGACCGCTGCAGGGAGGCGGGTGCGGATCATGCGCACTAGCATGACCACCTTGACCCAGACGTGGATGACATTGCTGCTCAGCAATGTCTTGCCTAGCGATCATAACTCCGATCTCCCTCTGCCGAAGTGTCAGTTGGTGTATGCCATCCTGACATGGATGAGCGTCCACGTGGCTCAGGTGATTGTTGATGTCATCTATTTGTTTGCAGGTATGCCATCCACCAGGCACCCTCTAGACCCGGATAAGTCTAACGTGGCTCAGGTGATTGTTGATGCCATTAGTTGGTGTATTGTCTATATTGCTGTTGACATTACTATTTTTTGTTTTTGTCCATATGGTTACTAACATTACTATTATTATTTTTCGTTTCTGTTAGAAATTTTTGTCGTTATGGCTCTCAGTTATTTCGTCACCGTTTTTTGTGACTTACCATTTCATGCGTTTACCTTGTGGTTGGACGTAAGTAGGTAGTGTGCGCCCCCGTCTGCATGATCTTTTTTAGAGAGAAAAAGAAAAAAAGGGAGAGAAAATGAATAAATGATAATAACCTAAAACAGAAAAAGGAAAGAAAAAAAAAGAGCAAGCAATAAAAGAAAAAGAAGGAAGAAAAAAAGAAAATAAAAAGTTGTCTAGCTAGAAAACAACATGCTTGTGAAAGGAGATAACTTCCAACTTTTCTTTGAAAATTCATTGATCATAACCAGTTTTTGAAAAAAAATGTGTATACACTTGAAAGATGAACGCTGTGAAAGTTTTCCCGAACACCCAAAAATAGACTCGGATGAATGCACAAATTGATAAAAGAACATATTTTGGAAACACTGGGTTGACTAAAGTAGAGAAAATGAATCCTGAGCCCTAGTATCACATGACCATAAAAATTTGATGCTTGAGTGTCCCCATAGGTGCATGCATGACTAGTTTTGCATAAAATTTCCTAATCATCATTATTGCATTGGTGTCATGGAAATAATGTGGGACATCCCCTTTATCCCTGAAACGCTGGCCAAACCCTGACACATACCATATCCAATCATCCTACAAGCCTTGGTCCAAAATCCCAACTTATCATAAACCTTGCTCTCGGAAGAAAACTAAAAAAAGAAAAAAAAAAGAGAAAAGGAGAAAATTCCCAATCAAAAAATCGGAAGAAAGCCAAAGAAAGAAAATTCCCAATCAATGATCGGAAGAAAATAGAAGAAATGTGAAGAAAGGTCTTCGGACCAGACAATATCTGAACAATACAAAATTGTCACCAAGTAAACAAGAAAAGAAAGGGAACCACGACCTAAAGTGGTCCTCTCCCTTCGGTTGCCAACAAAAATCATGTGCGTCGGTGACTTGTTCGCCTCACACTAAACAAAAACAAAAAAGGAAAAGACCAAAAACACTCAAAGCCAAATTTCCCACCAAGAAAACAAACCATTCCCAAGAAAAAGTCCTATTGATCCATGATCACGCATGTAATCCTTGATTTGATAGGAAATGATTTGCAAAGCCAAGTCATGACATATCTATGGTTCGAAATTAGGATGAAACACTTACCTGTGTGAGATCGATACACTTTGAGTGATTTTCTTCTATTTTTGTTGAACCCAGTGTTTCCTCTAAATGGTCATTTTAGAAGCGAAATGCTAACATCCAAAATCTCATTTACGGTTATAAGAAGATTTCATCAGCATAGTCTCCTTCCCCGGTAGACACATTGTTTTTTATCCAAAAAGCATATGTTGCTCTAATCAGTTGGAAGTTTTGTCTCTTTATTAAAGCATGTTCGCATTTTAGTAAAGAAAGCACCGAGGCTTTTTTAGTCTCACAAGTTATCCAGAACTACGTAGGTCTGAGTTCCTCATTGAGGATACGTAGGAGCAAGAGCCTCGCTTTTGTCGACCGCCCCCACAATCTCTGTCATACTGACCCTGAGGTCATGTGACATGCGGAGACAAATTATGGTCATTCCGCTCACCTTTTCGCCATTCAGACATAGTCGTGTCCGATGGCACGCAAAGACAAATTATAGTCATTCTTCGTCTTTTGTCATCCAGAGGCAGCAGGCCCGATGACATGCGGAGACAAATTATGGTCATTCCGCTCACCTTTTCGCCATTCAGACATAGTCATGTCTGATGGCACGCAGAGACAAATTATGGTCATTATACGCCTTTTGTCATCCAGAGGCGGCGGGCCTGATGACATGTGGAGACAAATTATGGTCATTCCGCTCTCCTTTTCGTCATTTAGACACAATCGTGTCCGATGGCACGCAGAGACAAATTATGGTCATTCTACGCCTTTTGTCATCCAGAGGCGGCGGGCCTGATGACATGCGGAGACAAATTATGGTCATCCGCACGCTTTTGCTATCTGTAAGACTCGACGAGTGATAAATGTGCAGAGACAAATTATGGTCATTCTACGTCCTCTGTCATTCAGGAGCAGCAAGTCGAGTGATAAACGCGCAGAGACAAATTATGGTCATTTTGCGCCCTTTGTCATTCAGGAGCAGCGAGTTGAGTGATAAACGCGCAAAGACAGATTATGGTCATTCTGCGCCCTTTGTCATTCAGGAGCAGCGAGTCGAGTGATAAACGCGCAGAGAAAAATTATGGTCATTCTGCGCCCTTTGTCATTCAGGAGCAGCGACTCAAGTGATAAGCGCTCAGAGAAAAATTATGGTCATTCTGCACCCTTTGTCATTCAGGAGCAGTGAGTCGAGTGGTGGGCGGAGGCAAATTATGGTCATTCCGCACACCCTTTCGCCATCCAGAGGCGATCATGTTCGATGGCACGCAGAGAAAAATTATGGTTATTCTGCGCCTTTCCATCCAGGCCCAATCGTGTCCGATGGCACGCAGAGACAAATTATGGTCATTATGCGCCTTTTGTCAACCAAGAGGAACAAATTCGGAAGTATCAGGATGATGTTGTCGTTCGGTGCTGATCATTTTCAAAATTTTTGCAGGTTCCGCTAGCGGGGAGATTGACCGGCTGAATGGTGTTTCGCTCGAACGAAATTAGTGTCTTATCTTTACTTCCCTTTTATCTCCAATAAAAGACAAGTAAAGAGGGGCAACTGTCATACTCTAATTTCGTCCGGGGACTATCCGTTTGTTAGGATGCAACCCTCGTTTGACCATTTCGAGGTACTTGGCACCCATCGTTAGGCAATCCGTGAAGTTCCGTGACATGCCAGAAGTCAAAAGAAAGCATTCTTGCACAATCCGTGCAGTTTCGTGACATGCCGGAAGTCAAGAGGAAGCATTGTTGCACAATCCGTGAAAGTTCCGTATAATTCCGGAAGCCAACAAAGGGATGATTACGTAATTTGTAAGGTTTCGTGACATTACGGAAAGAAAACAAGAATCGTTACGTAATTCGTAAAGTTCCATAACGTTACGGAAAAAGAATCAGCAAAAAAGGCAGGGGTGTATTTAGTAAACAGGGGGGTACAAATAGCAATTAGGCCCACTTGGGCCTTCCAAGAAATTCCACCAGAAGGCGGTGCCTTCTGGAGGAAGCAACCTAGCTCGCCTGGGCAAGCTGGGTGGCAAGCTCCTCCCTCTTTTCCCTTATAAATAGGGGGAGGAGGGCAGAACAAAAACGTTCAACCCTCCTGGTATTTGAGAATCACTTAAAATTAGTGAGAAAAATTGTTTTCGTGAAGAAAATCCAAGTCGAGGCGCTTCCGTAACGCTTCCGAGATGTTTTCGTGGGTGATTTCGCGAAGTTTTTCCACCCTTCTTCGTCGTTCTTTGTTCGTTCTTCGTCATTCTTCGGTCTTCAACCTGTAAGTTCCCGAAATCGAACTTTTCAATTCATTCTATGTACCCTTAGTGGTCCCCACATGTTTCGCGTGCCTTTATTTTTCATTTCATTTACTTTCCGTACCCCTTTTTGACGTTCTTTAGTCATTTATTTAAGTCATTTTCTCGCCTAATCAAAAATACAATAAATTTCCACCTGTCGCAACGTGCCCTTTTGCGGGCGAGCGAAGGTGAGGCTCACGGGTGCGCTTTCCAAAGGAGGAAAGATGCGCGGAGTCGCCACCAACGTTTATTTCTGGAAAACATCGGGAAAACCGAAGGAAACCGGTCAAAATGAAAATTCTAAGTTCGGGAATTGTATTTACGCTTGAGGAAGGTATTAGCACCTCTCACGTTTGTCTCAAAGGACAACAACCTATTTTTTAGAATTGTAGAAATTGTGATATCTTAACTTTTAGTTCTTTTTTATTTTTTGAGGTCGACAAAAGCGGGACTTTTGCTCCTACGTACCCTCCATCAAAGAGGAAATCAGACCTACGTAGTTCTTTCTTATGCGTGAATCAAGTGATTCTTTTTACTTGAAAGGTGATCATTTTAAGGCATTGGACCTTAAAAATGATCCATTTTACATGGTAAGAAACTGAAATGATAAACTTTCAAAACCCTATTTTTGTGGACGAGCTTGACTAGGCGATTTGATTTTAGCCTTAGTTTCACTTTAGTTATTAGTCAATTCAATTAAGAATGAGAAATCCCAAAGAGAAAACGTCCGATTGATTTTTCGCTTTATTTTACTAAAAGGCATTTTTTTATTATTATATTATTATTTTACCTCTTTTTTGATTTCCAACATGGTTACGGCACGACCGAACAGTCGGAATTCATTTTAACCGAAATTAACGGATGATACAATTCAAACGATCGGTGGAAATTTATTTTATTTTTAGATTAGGCGAGAAATGACTTAAGCACGTCAAAAGGGGGTATAAAAAGCGAATGAAAACGAGAATAAAAATACATGAAACAAAATGTGGACCACCACGGGTACATAGAATGAATTAAAAAGCTCGGTTTGAGGTACTTACCCGTTGAAGACTGAAGAAAACGAAGAACGAACGATGAATGTTGAAGAACGGTCGAGAATCTTCGCGTAATTACTCACGGAAACATTACGGAAGCGCCTCGACTTGGATTTTCTTCACGGAAATAATTTTCCTCAGTAATTTCGAGAGAATGAGAAGTGCTAAGAAGGCTGAACCCTTTTCTTCTTCACTCCTCCCCATATTTATAGCAAAATAGGGGAGGAGCTTGCCACCCAGCTCGCCCAGGCGAGCAAGGTTGCTTCCTCCAGAAGCAACAGCCTTCTGGAGGAAGAATCTGGAAGGCCCAAGTGAGCCAGATTGCTATTTGTACCCCCCTTTTTACTAAATGCATCCCCTTCTACTTTTTTTGGTAATTCTTTTTCCGTAAAGTTATGAAACTTCACGAATTTCGTAACGATACTTATTTTCCTTCCGCAAGGTTACGAATCCTTACGGATTATGTATTTACTCTTTTTTTGCTTTCGAAGAAGTTACGGAAACTCACGGATTACGCAAAAACACCTCTTTTCGATTTCCGCCATATTACAGAATTTCACGGATCGCGTAAGCCTGCTTCCTTTTGATTTCTGACACGTCTCGGGACTTCATTTATTGTGCAACAAAGGACGCCAAGTAATCTCAAAGCGGCTAACCAAAGGTTGCATGTCATCAAGTAATAATCCCCGGACGAAATTAGGGTATGACAGTTGCCCCTCTTTACTTACCTTCTATCGGAGATAAGAGGAAAGCAAAGATAAGACACTGATTTCGTCCGTCTGGCCCTTTCCGTGATTAGTCCATGACGACTCTCGTCTCTACTCCTTCTTTTTCTTTTCTGCACAACATTATACAAACAACAACAAGAACAACAAAAATAATATACACATTTGGAAAAGGAAAAAATCGGGAAAATAACAAAGATCATATTTCTAGTCAAGAGGATCCGCCCTTGACGATGAAAAACTCTGGAGAATGGAGGATTGCACTCAGCAATCACTACACATGGCTCCAAACTCATGGGTGGAGGACGCATGAACGAAAACGCAATTCATGGGGCTCCCAAAGGGTTGAGAATGGAGAATTGCACTAAGCAATCACTACGCATGGCTCCAAACTCGTGGGTGGAGGACGCATGAACGAAAATGCAATTCATAGGGCTCCGAAAAAAGGTTGAGAATGGAGAATTGCACTAAGCAATCACTACGCATGTCTCCAAACTCGTGGGTGGAGGACACATGAACGAAAACGCAATTCATGGGGCTCCGAAAAAGGATTGAGAATGGAGAATTGCACTAAGCAATCACTACGCATGACTCCAAACTCGTGGGTGGAGGACGCATGAACGAAAACGCAATTCATGGGGCTCCGAAAAAGGGTTGGTAGGACCGAATGGTCCACCGGTTTTTTCCCACCTAAAAAGCAAACATGCTTTTTTCAAAGAAAAATAAATCATTCGCGAGAGCACCATATCTTAGAGAAACAATATACTTGTGCTAAGGGTAATCTTCCTTGTAATCGAGAATGAAGGGCAGGATGTCAACCTTTAGCTTTTAAATGAACATGCAGGGGAAACATCGGGCTAAGCTGAAAATAAATCACTCATAGTGTATAAAACTCACACATGCAAGTGTTTTATCCTATTCCCAAACCATAACTGCACCATGACTTTATTTTGCACATGACTTCCTATCGAATCAAAGATCAAACGTACGATCACGGACCAATAGGATTTTCTCGAGGGTAGTGTTTTTGGAGAGGAAGCTGGGTGTTTCGGTCTTTTCCTCTTTGTTCATGTGGGGTGGGATATCGCTAGTCGAGAATGATTTTGAGTGGCAATTCGAAAGGAAAAGACACACCAAAAATGGGTTTTCCTTTGCTGACAGTCACTTATTTTGCTGAAACTTTATCTGGTCTGAAGATTTTCCATTCCCTTTCTTTCATTGATCGGGAATTACTCTGTTTTCCTCCGATCTTTTCCATTTTCACTTCCTTTCGATCTTCGATCGAGAATCCTTCTTTTTCTTTCTTTTTTATTATTCTTTTTCTTTCTTTTCTTTTTTTTTTCTTTTTTTTTTCTTCCCATTTCTTCCTTCTTTTTTTCTTCTCCTTCCCCCATCCCTTTCTTTGGGAAATTGGGTTTTAGCATTCTATTCGCTCTCCCTTAAGGAGATTCCGCTGTCCTTTGCTTCGGGGGAAAGGATGAGGATTCCTTTTTTATAGGCCAAGGTTCAGAAAGGTCTAAGGTTGTGTCTCAGTGGGGTCTTTTATCGTGGGAACCCCAATCTTGATATCTGGGGCAAAACAAATTTGGGTGTCAAGGTGTCGATTTCGGGCCGAACTTCCTTATTATTCCATAAGGCATTTGTGACAATGATGATTTGAAAACAACGTGCAAAATTAGTCATGGCTACAGCCAGGTGGGCACTCAAGCATCCCGTTTATGGCATTGTGATACTACGGTTGGGAATTTACACAGACAGACCCAACGTTTCCAAGTTATGTTCTTTCATCAGTTCAATGAATTCATCCATCCTTATCTCGGTTCATTCCGGAAAATAAACTCTTAGCATCAGTCCCTTGTTTCCAGAAGATACGTTTGCTCTTTACGAATGATTTATACTTCTTAACTATAACATGTCGACCTTCACGGTCTTTCTTTCTTTTTCCTTTTTGTTTTATTTTTATATATATCCACTAAAATTATACACCTGCGGTCCTTTATGAGGAAAACTTTTCTTTGTACATCTACATTCTTATACATGACAAACTTTTTCTGTACACGCATTAGAACTCTTCTCTTTACGTCACACGGTCTATATACAAACCCTATTTACATTCAAAGATTTTTCATTTTTCCCAACACACACTTATGGTTCACACAAAAGTTTCTTCATATACACTCATTGCTCACACACACAAGAATTCCTTTCCACGCATCATTTACACGCAAGAATCCTTTTATACACACTTTCCTTTTACACATATATATAAATAAAAACCTTTTCTTTTCTTTACGAACATGAATTTTATTCACAACGCTTCTCTCTTTTTATTAGGATTTTTGGTTCATTTTATTTTTTAGGATGACGTTCCTAAATGAAAAACTCTACACGGTTCCGGAATTTCAACAAACATTATTGACAACAATGAAACAAGTACCGACGTAACAACTCAAATGACATGTATGTACAAAACAAAGGTCAATCAACACAAAACAAACGTTAGTCCCTTAGCCAAACAAAAATAAGATGATATATAACAAGAAAAATGGAAACAAAAAGAAATATGGACCAAGGGATCTCCCAATCATGTGGCTCCGCTCCCTCCTAAGAAATCAAGTAAATCGGCCATCTCCTCGTCCTCGCGGGCCTCATCTGCCTCGTTGGGAGCCTCTACTGGTGCCTCTCCTGCCCGGGCCTTAGGCCAATCTCCAGGCCATGCGACCTCTGCCCTGAACTGGTCCGGAGTAGGGCACGGAAAAGAAGTAAAACCCTGGCTCTGCAAGCAGAGGCTCAACTGGTAAAGACAATCATGGGTCTGTACATGCGCCTGGTGGTTGGCCGCCTGCTGGCGAACCAAATGCCACAAATACTGCTCCGTATCAAATGATCCAGCTGGGCCAGCCTGATGAGGTGGCGGCGCGTCTGCGGCCTACAGAGCATCCCCTGGGCCTGTCTCTGTGTGCAATACTTCTCAATAAAAGCTCGGGTGATGGGCGGCCGAATCACCTTGCTAGGTGTGACGGGGACTCCGAACGACTGGCAGAGTCCTGTGATCAAGGCGGGAAATCCTAGGGCCCTGTTGGACTTATTCGGGTCCAGAGAGTGCCTGGTAGGCGCCATACCTACAAATAGATAGATGGCATCAGTGATTAACTGAGCCACGTGAATGCTCATCCATGTCAGGATGGCATACACCAGCTGACACTTCGGCAGGGGGAGGTCGGAATTATGATCGCTGGGCTGGATATTGCTGAGCAGCAAAGTCATCCAGATCTGAGTCAGGGTGGTCATGTTGGTGCGCATGATCCGCACCCGTCTCCCGGCAGCAGTCCGGGCAAAATCCTTCCCCGGTATACATAGCAAATGGGCGATGGCCTCCTCATCGAACCCATCGGACCGGTTCCTCCTCTGGCCATACTCGCACTCCTGACCCTCTTCCAGCACTAAAGGGTATCCCAGGAACTGACTGATAGCATCTGCATCAAATGGGATCCACTGACCCCTCACCCAGGACCTCATATCTCGCACGCCCTCCTCTGTAGGCCAAGCATTGGCATAAAATTCGAGGACTATGTCTGGATCGAACTTGGCCATGGGGGTAACCAGTGGTGCCCACCGCCGGCGAACTATTTCCTCCTGGAAATCGGTATACTCATCGTCCCTGAGCTGGACGCCTCGCTCCCGGAGAAATGACCATCCCTTGATGGCCTCGAAGCGCTGCTGGTGTTCAGCGCTCCTAAAACGGTGACTGTCATACTCGGGAGCGGAACTGGTTCCTTCGGCCGCTTTATCCTTCCTGGATCTCTTTGAGGCAAGTTTCCTCGGGGCCATTTCCTGCGAGAACAAACATTTAGAAGTTAGTTTTACAACATAATGCTTATCTTAACGCAAAAAAAACGTCATGCTAATCCCCCCCGGTTTAGAACGGACTCATGCGCACGTTTAAAGTAACACATTTATGCACATGCGTATGTGTAGAATATCCTACTATTTATCAACATAGAGGCCATCCAACACATTCTAGTTGTCATACATATATATATGCATTTGAAAAGAACACACACTCTCACGCTCAAGGCATTGCGTCAAAATATACACTTAACTATGTCCTAAACATTTGCTATCACAAACTACCTACACACACTCGAAATATATATACCATACAAACTTTCATTGTTTCACTCACACTTACACATATTGGCAAGCTATTTACATTATGCACATACTTGCACTCAAAAGGGAATCCCATGCTATCATACATTCATTTAGGAAGCGACCTCAATATTCATTCACCCTTTGCAAAGAATTTCATGCCCCTTTTATTTACCCATATATACATACTATTGCAAGGTATTTTTCGTATTACTTAGGTGCAAGGTATCACATATGGGGCAGCCCGAATTCAAACAAAAACTCTCACAAGCAAGTCCTAATTTTCATGCCTTTCTAATTCTAAAACCAAATTTTGGATTCCTAGCCATGAGTATGTCTTCTTGTATTGAAGCTAGAAAGTTTGGGTTCCTAAACTTGGAATTGCATTCGGGCACCTATTTTGCCTCTCCTATGTTGTCTCTCTATATATATAACAGTCCCAACATCCCAATTTTGCAAAATCATACCCATATATCGTTGGGGCATTTCACCGAACACTCGGTGGGCGCACATTGGGACATAAATTGCAAGAGAATGGGAGCAATGTGGCATGCCCCATTGCTTCAGAATACAACCTAGGCCTAAGGCCTTCTCATTCAAATCCTCAACTCAAGAAAACAAGCATCAAAGCAACCCAAAACTGCCTCACAAATATAAGCACGTTCTCACAATTTAGAGCACCAAAAGATGAAGAAAACACATCAAGGGAAAGCTAAAAACTCAAGGATTGAATACTTACTTCTTGGAGTGAGTAGAAACACCAAAAATGAAAGCAAAATGCACCCAAAAGTGGCTTAGGGGAGCAAAAACCGCAAGCCTTCGTGAGTCCACTCTTTTGAATGAAGGGGGGGGGGGAAGTTTTTGGATACAAAAACGTTCCCCTCCCTCGTTTATATGTTGAGTGCAGGGGTTGCTCGCCCAGGCGAGCTCGGCTCGCCCAAGCGAGCTAACCTGCCAAATTTTTTATTTTTTTTTTAAGGGTGCATTAACCATGCGCCCCCCTCCCTCTTATGGGTTAGCGTTTTGCCTACTTGAACCTACTTAAGTTAGAATTAGGCATTGATTACTTAAAAAACAAACAATAGTAGTAAAATACTGCGAATTCAAAGGATACTGGGCTGCCTTGCAGCGACGTTCTCCGCTGACCCAACGCCGGGAAGGGGTGACGATTGGTCGGTTGCGATCCTATCCTCCATTCGCCTCCCTGCCTAAGTACCTGCAAGTAGGAGACAAACAATATGCGGCCAATCGTGACCGGTCATCGTCTTACCTTGGTCGATTTCTGCCATTGACTTGTCTTGACTTCTGGCCGTGGCCTGAGACGATTCTGCTCCTTGCTATCATAAGATATGCATGTGCATGTGCATGTATGAATGTTTCTAATGCGATGATTTTATCTTAGCGAAGGCTGGTTAGATTCAATTTTAAATAAGTGTTTGGGGCACCCCATACACCGAGCGAAGAGGGCTCAAGTTATAACAAATTAAAACACAAAGTTTGAAACCAAAGGGAGGACTGAAACCTCGCCCATTTTTCCTTTTCAAAGAAACGAGACAAATACAGTGAATGGGAATCTTAGAGGAAACCAAGAAGAACGAGAAAAAACTCAGAAATAAAAACATGCAACGGTCCTCTCGATTGCCCCAGACTTCAAGCGTAATATCGTTTAACTACAACGGAGTTCACGGGCGAGGGCAACTCCTCGCCATCCATGTGGGTGAGTATCAGAGCACCCCCAGAAAAAGCTCTTTTCACCACGAAAGATCCTTCATAATTCGGGGCCCACTTGCCTCGATTATCTTTAACAGCATGGGACATTTTCTTCAGCACGAGGTCCCCCTCGTTGAACTTGCGCGGGCGTACCTTCTTGTCAAATGCGTTCTTTATCCTTTGTTGATACAAACGCCCATGGCTCATGGCGGCCAAACGCTTACCTTCAATAAGGTTAAGTTGGTCATAGCGTGCTTGAGCCCATTCTGACTCTTCTAGGCCTGACTCCGCCATTATCCTCTGAGAAGGAACCTCTACCTCAAATGGAAGCACTGCTTCCATCCCATAAACCAAGGAATACGGCGTTGCCCCAGTAGAAGTTCGTACTGAGGTTCTGTATCCGTGTAGGGCAAAAGGCAACATCTCATGCCAATCTTTGTATGACACTATCATCTTTTGAACAATCATCTTAATATTCTTATTCGCAGCCTCTACAGCCCCATTCATCTTTGGCCGATAAGGGGTAGAGTTATGATGCTGGATCTTGAAGTCTTCGCACATTTCCTGCATCATCTTGTTGTTCAGATTGGTGCCATTGTCAGTAATGATCTTCATGGGGAGTCCGTATCGACAAATCAGCTCCTTCTTTATGAATCTAACTACCACATTCCTTGTGACATTAGTATAAGAAGCTGCTTCGACCCATTTGGTGAAGTAATCTATCGCCACAAGAATGAAGCGGTGACCATTCGACGCTTTGGGTTCGATGGCCCCAATGACATCTATTCCCCACATGGAAAAGGGCCAAGGGGCGGACATAACATTCAGAGGATGTGGCGGAACATTGACATTGTCCGCGTATGCCTGACATTTATGACATTTCCAAACATGAGCGCAGCAATCGCTTTCCATGGTGAGCCAATAATAACCGGCCCTAAGGATTTTTCTGGCCATAACATGCCCATTGGCATGTGTCCCAAAGGAACCCTCGTGGATCTCCTCAATCATGAATTTCGCCTCTTTGGCATCTATGCATCGTAGGAGGGTCATGTCGTGGTTTCGTTTGTACAGGATGGTACCACTTACAAAGAAACCAGTAGCCAATCTCCTCAACGTCCTTTTGTCATTGTCAGAAATCCCTGGTGGGTATTCTGTGTTCTCGACATACTGCTTGATGTCGAAATACCACGGTTTCCCATCCCGCTCTTCCTCTATTGCATAACAATATGGCGGCCTGCCTTGAGATTTGAATTCGATGTACGGCAGATCCCCGTGTGGGGCAAGTTGAAACATGGATGCCAGGGTGGCTAGTGCATCAGCCATTTGATTCTCTTCCCGAGGTATGTGGTGGAACGAAATGTTGTCAAAGTACTTGGCTAACCTCAAGATGTGAGTTTGATAGGGTATCAACTTCGGATCCCTAGTTTCCCATTCTCCTTTCAACTGGCGTATCACCAAAGCTGAGTCTCCATACACCTTGAGTAGTTTTACATCAAAATCAATGGCCGCCTGAACCCCGAGGGTGCATGCTTCGTACTCGGCCATATTGTTGGTACAATCAAAACCTAGCCTAGCCGTGAAAGGAATACACTGATCATCCAGGGATACAAGGACTGCCCCTACTCCATGGCCCAAAGCATTAGATGCCCCATCGAAGCAAACAATCCATTTGTCTATGTCCTCGTGCGTCCGCTTCTCTTCAAACAGGGCCATGATATCTTAATCTGGGAACTCGGGGTGCATCGGCCGATAATCCTGGAGGGGTTGCTGGGCCAAATAATCTGCTAAGGCACTTCCCTTTACCGCTTTTTGGGTGACGTAAACGATATCGAATTCAGATAATAGTACCTGCCACCTAGCAATTCGTCCCGTGAGGGCCGGTTTTTCAAAGATGTATTTCACGGGATCCATTTTGGAAATAAGCCACGTGGTATGGCTGAGCATATACTGCCTAAGCCGATGTGATGCCCATACCAGAGCACAACACGTCCTTTCCAGCATTGAGTAATTCATCTCACATGCGGTAAACTTCTTGCTCAGATAGTAAATGGCTTGCTCCTTTTTCCCAGAATCATCATGCTGACCCAACACGCACCCCATAGACTCGTCCAACACGGTCATGTATAGGAAAAGAGGTCTTCCTGTTATAGGTGGCATGAGCACTGGGGGATTTGCGAGACTCTGTTTGATCTTCTCGAAGGCTTCTTGGCAGTCACTGTTCCACAGGACCGCCTGGTTCTTACGTAAAAGCTTAAAAATGGGCTCACAGGTAGGGGTGAGTTGCGAGATAAATCTCGCGATATAATTCAACCTGCCCAAAAACCTCCGAACCTGCTTCTCCGTGCGTGGTTCTAACATTTCAAGGATGGCCTTCACTATCTCGGGATCTATCTCTATCCCTTTCTGACTTACGATAAATCCTAGCAGCTTCCCCGACTTCACCCCAAAGGTGCACTTGGTTGGGTTTAGTTTTAATTGGTATTTCCGCAACCTTCCAAACAGCTTACGCAGATTGACAAGGTGTTCGTCCTCAGTCCGAGACTTGGCAATCATGTCATCTACGTAGACCTCTATTTCCTTATGCATCATATCATGGAACAACACCACCATGGCACGCTGATAGGTTGCCCCAGCATTTTTCAGCCCGAAGGCCATCACTTTATAGCAGAATGTCCCCCATAGGGTGACAAAAGTGGTCTTCTCTACATCCTCGGGTGCCATCTTTATTTGATTATAACCCGAGATACCATCCATAAATGAGAAAAGGGCGAATTTGGCTGTATTATCTACCAATATATCAATGTGTGGCAGGGGAAAATTGTCTTTAGGACTGGCTCGGTTTAAGTCCCGGTAGTCTACACACATTCGAACCTTGCCGTCCTTTTTCGGGACTGGGACAATGTTGGCCACCCACTCCGGGTACCGCGCCACAGCTAAGAAACCTGCATCGAACTGCTTCCTTACTTCTTCTTTAATTTTTAAAGACATCTCGGGTTTCATTCTTCGTAACTTTTGCTTAACCGGGGAAGACCCAGGATTCAAAGGCAACTTATGCTGCACAATGTCGGAATCCAGACCGGGCATGTCTTGATATGACCACGCAAAGACATCTTGATACTCTTCAAGAAGGGTTATCAAGCCTTAACAGATAGGCGCGGTCATACCGGTTCCTACCTTTACTTCTTTCTTTTCCTCCGTGGTCCCCAAGTTTACTAATTCGGTTTCTTCTTGGTGAGGCTTCATTTCACGTTCTTCCTGAGTGACCAACCTCTCCAACTCTGGCGACAGGACGTCCTCTTCCTCATTTATTGTTTGGCTTATATCTTGATCGAAATCGATTGTCAAACCCTCGTTGTTAGGATCCTCAAAGAATCGACCCTCATATCTATACCAAACAAGACAAAAGAAATAAAAACATGCAAAATGATATGAGAAAAGGTGGAACCGCAAGAACAGATGAAACAAGATCTCTTTGTTTATTTAATAAGGTAGGTTTCACAAAACAAAAGAGAAAGGAAATCTATAGGCTCTAATTACATTGAATCAGTGGTATAGACTTCTGACTGGCTTATCACGCGCCAGTTCCCCACTTGGGAATCGGGGTAGCATGGTTGCACAAA
This sequence comes from Glycine soja, assembly GCF_004193775.1. Taxonomy (NCBI): domain Eukaryota; kingdom Viridiplantae; phylum Streptophyta; class Magnoliopsida; order Fabales; family Fabaceae; genus Glycine; species Glycine soja. The sequence continues at coordinate 27,556,735 of NC_041009.1, read as the reverse complement.
ACTTGGTGGGTCTTGAGGGAACTCCTCTTCTATTGCGGCCACCTCCTCCTCGGACACCATTCTAGCGCTGGTGAAACACTAGCTAATACGGCCGGGCCATACCCTATCCGCCCGAAATCTTGACGGCACGTTCCTCCTCCCCGACATCCCGGGTTCATACCCTAATCCATACTTGTATGGATTTCCCTTGATATCGACCATGTCGGCATTCCCGAGGCAGTCCTTGCCTAGACCCATTCCGGGCTCAAATCTGTTTCTGAGCATAACACGCGCCACCATTATGGCCGTGTTGGAGAGAGAAGGTAGCGACGGACTTGGTTCCACCGAGGCGCAGCTCACCACCTCAAAGGATTGGAAAGCCGTTTCCAATGATTCTTCCGCCGCTTCTACGTACGGTGCGGAGGAGGGGCAGCTCACTAACATATCCTCTTCACCCGACACTATCACTAAAAGTCCAGCCACTGCGAACTTTAACTTCTGTTGAAGCGTTGAAGGGACCACTCCCAGGGCATGAATCCAAGGTCTTCCCAAGAGGCAGCTATAGGCGGGATTTATATCCATTACTTGAAACACCACGTTGCAAGTGTGGGGGCCTATCTGAATGGGAATGTCGATTTCCCCCATCACTTCCCGCCGAGTACCATCAAAGGCTCGCACCACCATCGAGCTTGGTTTTAAACGTGACGCACTAAAAGGAAGCTTTTCCAAAGTGGTCTTCGGCATTACATTTAAACTCGATCCATTGTCGATAAGTACCTTTGCGACAACGTGGTCCATACATCTCACCGACACATGTAGAGCCTTGTTGTGTCCTCTCCCCTCAACGGGAATCTCTTCTTCCGCAAACGCGATATAATTGTTGGTGGTTATATGATTAATGATGCCTTCGAAACCCTCCACCGAGATATCATGTGCTACATGGGCATTGTTAAGGACCTTCATCAACAGTGCACGATGAGGCTCGGAGTTTATGAGTAGTTCAAGCAAAGAGATCCTTGCCGGAGTCTTATTCAGTTGCTCGACTACCTTAAACTCGTTTTGTTGGATGAGGCAGAGGAACTCATGGGCTTCTTCCAAAGTCACTGTTTTTTCCTTGAAGTCCTTCTTTCTTTTCGTCCCCTCTTACTACTGGAGGATCTACTTCTTTCAAGGGGGTGGCTATGTCTGTGGGCTCTTGGATCATGGGCGCTTTCCCTTTGGAGGGAAATTCCGCCGGGTGAGGGGAAGCGAACACCCGACCACTACGGGTTACGCCACTGAGGCCGGTGATGTTGGTTACCTTAGCTGATAGGGAGTCAACTTCGGTTGCAACTCTTTCGCTGGACGCGGAAGGGGTATACTTCCACGGAATGGCCTTATTACTTTGATATGCAAATGGCGTTGGCTTGGGCGCCGCCCGGGGGTATATGGGTGTGGAGCCGATCCCTTTCCTAGTAAAACATATCACTAGGGCCTTGGGGGTTAGAGGAACCTTCTCTTCCGACTGCATGCAAATTTGTGGTTCTTCCCTCCCTCCTATGGACACTTCAAGCTGCCCGTAATCCATGAGCCGCTGAAGCAATTCTTCCACCACGGGACAGGTTTCCATGTCATGCGACTCCCCGAGGTGAAACAAACATTCATCCCTTTCGTCTCCACCACGGGAGACTATGCCCGCTGCTTGCAGTGATTGATAGATGAAGCGTCTACAAGTAGCCACCTCTCCTAACCTCTTTGCCCGCGATGGCCTGTCCTCTTCGACAGCGTTCACGCTAGCCCCTCCATGACTAGCTAGCGGGTTGGTTTTAACATTTGGGCCTTCCTCCTGAAACGATAGCCAGCCGGCACTAATTAGGTGTTGCACTTTATACTTGAACGGGATGCAAGAGTCAATATTGTGTCCGGGAGCTCCACTATGGTACGCACACTTGGCACCCGGGTCGTACCACTTGGGGTAGGGTGGCTGGAAGACCTTCCCGGGTATGGCCACCACCAAATGATTCTCCAATAATGAAGGCCATAACTTGGAGTATGCCATGGGAATAGGGGAGAAGTTATCTCTCGGGGGCGGGTGCTGTGCATATTTATAGGTCGCGTCGGGGGCTGTATTATTAACTGGCCGGGGAGCGGCTGGAGCCGTGCGTTGGGTCGGTGCTCTTTCTGTTGCGGGTGGTCCTTTTACTTGAGTCGGGAGAGAATTCCCGGCTCGGATTAAAAAATTTGGGGGATTGGGCTGGTATGAGCTTTGGATATTTTGGGGTGCTTTCATCCACGTCGGGGCGGTGGTGACTGCGTGGGCGTCTCCTTCCTTTTTCCTCGCGCCCACTACTGGGGCTCTTCTGTTGTTATTGGGGGCCACATTGGAAGCATATTCGAACTTTCCTTTCCATAGTCCGGATTCAATCATTTCTCTGGCGAAGACGAGATCCGCAAAGTTAGCTAGCATGTAACCTATCAGCTTTTCATAGTAGAACGTGGGTAACGTATCTACCATAATTGTGATCATCTCTCTTTCTGTCATGGGCGGTACGACTTGGGCTGCGAGATCTCTCCATCTTTGGGCATATTCCTTAATGGACTCATGCTCTCGCTTAGTCATACTTTGAAGCTGGTTCCGATCGGGAGCCATGTCCGTATTGTACTGGTACTGCCTAATGAAGGCAGTTGCCAAGTCCTTCCATGATCGGATCTGGGAAGCTTCCAGATTGGTATACCATGCTACAGCTGCCCCGGCCAAGCTGTCTTGAAAGAAATGGACCAACAATTTTTTGTCCGCAGAATACGCCCCCATCTTTCGGCAATACATCCGAAGATGCCCCTTCGAACATGTCGTCCCTTTGTACTTATCAAAGTCCGGTACTTTGAACTTGGGAGGAATGACGATATTGGGCACGAGACATAAATCCGCTAAATCCGAGAATGGGTAATTGCCAAGGCCCTCGACTGCTCTTAACCTCTCTTCAAGCGCCTCAATCTTTCCCTTATCTTCTGCGAAGGGAACAGATTCTTTTACGGGTGTGGGTGAGGCCGGGATATCGCGGACTATGTTCGGTTGGGGTAGTTCATGTGGGGACGGATCTTTGAGGTGGAGCAGGGGGCCAAGATGGGTATCTCCTTCGTCATCGTCTTGCCCGGGATAGTCGTCATAAGGTGGGAGTTGCCCCTCGAAAGTAGGGGCTTGGCTTAAATCTTCTGGGGTGGCACGAGGGGTGAAGTCTGGAGGCAAGCCATAAGGATAAGCTTGCGGACTATACCTTCAACCAAACACGGCCGTGTTTCTGTCTCGGCCCGGATTTAAGGCGGGTTGCAGCATCGGCTCCGCTTCCCTAACTGTACTGGAGGCGGTTGCCGTGGCTTTATCCTCTATAGTTTTCTGGAGTTTTAACATGACCTCCGAGATGGAAGCCATTTGATCTTTTAAAGCCGATAGATCGGCCTTCATCTGTTCCTGCACGCCCTCTTCATTATCCATTTTTCTGGATCGAGTGTTATAGGGGCGCCTTGGTGTTTTCTTAGTTATGATGAAATTCCTAAAGAAATAAACAACGGTGAGTATGCCACCAAAACATGAATATGAAAATGGATGATCGGAGCACTTGGATCCACCCCAAGGTTTTTAGATAACATGATGAGTTCAGAACTTCTCATTTTTTTATAAAAAGAACAAAGCTTTCATCTAGCCAAGATTATACAAAGGTATTACAAGAGAACCTAACGATTTCTAATTATATGGGCCATCAAATCTATCATGTGTTGACAGTAATTGATTAGCCCATGAATCTCCTCGGGGCCATGGCTTTTGCTTTGGCTAATAGACGCGGGAGGTCTTGACTTCCATTCAAGGTCAAGGCGAACCTATCCATCCACATAGTCGCTTCTTGATGCAATGCATCAATCACCCTCCCTCTTGCTTCTTTTTCGACGTACACTTGTGCAAAATCCTCCACTAGCTTTTGTTCATGGGCCACAGACTGGTTTAACTCTTCCTTGTATTGCCCTATGATAGCTAGCATGCTTTGCTCCGTGGCTTCCAAGTGTTGAGCCAAACTCCTTTTGGACCTCACGCAAGCAACTAACTCTTCTTTCAAGATCATGCCATGCACCCGTGACTGATCTCTTTCCTCTTTTCGGAGCTTGAGCTCATTGTTGCTACCCCACAATGCTCCTCGGAATTTCTCTCGGCCATATTCCTCCTTGCGGGCCCTTTTGGTTTCTTGTTCAAGGGCTCTTGCAGTGGCCGCGTTTTCCTCTTGTAACTCGGTGCACTCTTTCCGGATGTGTGTAGCAGCTGATTTGAACTTCTCCTTGGCGAGTCTTGCCTTCCCTAGCTCCAATTTTAGAGCTCGGACTTCTTCATCTTCCTCCGGAGCTTCAAAGTTCTCCTCATCGATAACTTTCAACTTGGAGAGCCAATCTAAACCTCGCGTGTGAATTCTTAGCCATCCATGATAACCTCCGATGACGCCATTACGGATGCCCCTAAGCTCCTTGTCTTTCCTCAACGGACTCCTCCACGCCTTGTGGATTCTTTGTATAACCTTGAGACCTTGCGCGCCTAAATCTTTCACAAGGAAAGGTGAGAGACTCCCTTCCGTTGGCGCTCCCCTCATGGGGTACCCTAGCTGTCTTATGGCGAGTGCGGGATTATAATTAATACACCCCCTAGTCCTTATTAATGGAACATTAGGGTAGTCCCCACACGAGAAAAGAACTCTTTCCTTGCCTTCCTTCCAACGAGGAAACCAATTGATCGGGCTGCCCCCTATCCCAGCCAAATGTTGGTCCCAATCGACTCTTCCTTTTTTGGCGCATGAGCGATAGCTTTGAAGCGGACACGAGTGTCTTGTGTCTTGTTGGAATAGGTGTGAAACCAACCACACACAGAGAGCGGGTAAACAACAGACAATCCGTGCACTATTTTTCTCACATCTCCGGTCAAAGGTATCAAACAAATCTGCCAAGATAGCCACCACTGGACTCTCCTTGCTGTGGTGATACGCGAGGAAGGCGTCAATGGCGGCTAAGTCCACCAAACCGTCCACGTTCGGAAAGAGGACAACTCCAAAAAATCAACAAAGCTAATATATCCGCAAACGGGCCCCACTTCTCTTGGCTTGCCATATCCCTTGCCTTACCTTCCAAGTATTTTTGAGGCAGGCCCACTACGCCGTTCCGAGTTTGCTTCATGCGATCCAACTCTTTTGTTGAATCTCCAACCACAGCTGCAATCTTGCTCAAGGAAGGAAGAAAGCCGGAGAAAAGATACGGTTTTCTCCCCCAAGAGGGCATCCTAATATTTCCTCAAACTCTTCAATAGTCGGTACCATTTGGAAGTCCCCAAACGTGAAACACCTCAACGGCTGGTCATAGTATTGGGCGAGGGATACGACAGCTTCTGTAAATACCTCCGCTGGGGTCAAATCTAGAATCTTCCCGTAGACTTTGCGGAAGGCTTGCCTTTGGAGAGGTCCCATCAATCGTCCCAATTCCTTGAGGCTAGTGACATCTAGACTTTTAACCTTGACTTGATAAAACCTTTTGCCGTTTTGATTTGTCCCCATCATTTACCTAAAAAAGGGGTGGATCAAGACTCCGACATGAATGATGCAATGCGTATGCATGAAACGGAAAGAAACATAAAGGGGTAATTCATACATACGAGACCGCAGAGACCCAATTTTAATGCTACATTTTGGGCATGATGGCGCATCAACGTAGCATTAAAAAGGTTACATATTACTCTAAAGAAACCAAACACCACTAGCAAAAACTATAAACTAGTGCTATTTGCATGAGAACGAATGGCACGGAGCGTGTTTGCTCTTTGCCCCTATTTGGGAACCTATAGGACAATATCTAGGGGTCTCTAATAACTACTTCCCCAACAATTCATAACTCACACGGCTGTTTTCTAGAGGTATCATCACTCAAGATAATAATATTGTGGCAGTATGGAATACCAGCGACAACACATTATAAAGAGAGAAAGCTCTAGACGAGGTTTCACTATTATCAAGCAAGTCGGAGACCTAGAATGATGATAGATTCACCTCCACTCCTTAAATTCCCATGAACCCGGGTGTAGGGCCCCTTTTTTTACTCAAACCCGTGGGTGCTTAGAATGCAGTGTAAAGAATGCGAAATAGACAACAATCATTTACATTTTACACAGTTCAACAAATGCACACACAAAGTTTCACAATTCCACAATTCCTTAAAATAGGCCTAACTCACAAAAAGTCCCCAGTGGAGTCGCCAACTGTCACAACATGCCCTTTTGCGGGCGAGCGAAGGCGAGGCTCACGGGTGCGCTTTCCAAAGGAGGAAAGATGCGCGGAGTCGCCACCAATGTTTATTTGTGGAAAACGTCGGGAAAACCGAAGGAAACCGGTCAAAATGAAAATTCTAAGTTCGGGAGTTGTATTTACGCTTAAGGAAGGTATTAGCACCTCTCACGTTTGTCTCAAAGGACAACAACCTATTTTTTAGAATTGTGGAAATTATGTTATCTTAACTTTTAGTTCTTTTTATTTTTTGAGGTCGACAAAAGCGGGACTTTTGCTCCTACGTACCCTCCATCAAAGAGGAAATCAGACCTACGTAGTTCTTTCTTATGCGTGAATCAAGCGATTCTTTTTACTTGAAAGGTGATCATTTTAAGGCGTTGGACCTTAAAAATGATCCATTTTACTTGGTAAGAAACTGAAATGATAAACTTTCAAAACCCTATTTTTGTGGATGACCTTGACTAGGCGAATAGATTTTAGCCTTAGTTTCACTTTAGTTATTAGTCAATTCAATTAAGAATGAGAAATCCCAAAGAAGGAGGTTTGAGGTACTTACCCGTTGAAGACTAAAGAAAACGAAGAACGAACGATGAATGTTGAAGAACGGTCGAGAATCTTCGCGTAATTACTCACGAAAACGTTATGGAAGCGCCTCGACTTGGATTTTCTTCACGAAAATAATTTTCCTCTGTAATTTCGAGAGAATGAGAAGTGCCAAGAAGGTTGAACCCTTTTCTTCTTCACTCCTCCCCCTATTTATAGCAAAATAGGGGAGGAGCTTGCCACCCAGCTCGCCCAGGCGAGCAAGGTTGCTTCCTCCAGAAGCAACAGCCTTCTGGAGGAAGAATCTGGAAGGCCCAAGTGGGCCAGATTACTATTTGTACCCCCCCTTTTTACTAAATGCACCCCCCTTCTACTTTTTTTGGTAATTCTTTTTCCGTAACGTTACGAAACTTCACGAATTTCGTAACGATACTTATTTTCCTTCCGCAAGGTTACGAATCCTTACGGATTATGTATTTACTCTTTTTTTGCTTTCGAAGAAGTTGCGGAAACTCACGGATTACGCAAAAACACCTCTTTTCGATTTCCGCCACATTACGGAATTTCACGGATCACGTAAGCCTGCTTCCTTTTGATTTTTGACACGTCTCGGGACTTCATTTATTGTGCAACAAAGGACGCCTAGTAATCTCAAAGCGGCTAACCAAAGGTTGCATGTCATCAATAATAATCCCCGGACGAAATTAGGGTATGACACCACCGATCATTCGTATTGTAACATCTTTTAATTTCTGTTAAAATAAAATCCGACCGTTCGATCATGCCGTAACCACGTTTAAAACCAAAAAAGAGGCAAAATAATAATATAATAATCAAAAAATATCTTTTGGTAAAATAATAAAAAAATAATCAATCGGACATTTTTCTTTGGGATTTTCCTTTCTTAATCGAATTGACTAATAACCAAAGTGAAACTAAGGCTAAAATCAATTCATAAATCAAAGTTTTGTCATCACCTAAAAATCCATTTTTAAGGTCCAACACCTTGAAATGGTCTTTTCCGCTTTTATTAGTTAAACATGGATTTCTAAAAGCCTAAAATCAACGCGTAGCTTTGTTACCTCTTTCAAAAAAAATACAAGAGATCATTAATGGTCCAATGCCTTAATGTTTTCTCTCCTTTCAAAAGAATCGAAAGATTGTTTAAAGCCTTAAATGACCTTTCGTTCAATAAAAATATATCTTGAAAAAAAAGGATAAAAACAATTTAACCAACGTTTAGTTCTCAAAGAACTACGTAGGTCTGATTTCCTTATCACAATTGAGGAATACGTAGGAGCAAGGGAAACACCCTTGTCAACCACAAAAAGTAAAAAATATAAAAAAGGCATAAAAAGACATAAGAACGTAAAAAGGGGAAGATAACACAAATTGAAGTCATATTCGCACACTTGATTAAAGGTTGTCGTCCGTTGTGACGGACGCGTGGGGTGCTAATACCTTCCCCGTGCGTAAATACAACTCCCGAACCTTTCACTTAAAGTTCGTAGACCACATCTTTTTCGGTTTTTCCGACGTTTTCCTTAAATAAACATTGGTGGCGACTCCGCACGTATTCCTTTCTTGGAAGGCGCGCCCGTGAGTCTCGCATCGCCCTCCCGCCGAAGGGTAGGTTGCGACAGTTAGAAAGACCCAACATATCTACCTACTGCTGTCATTTTATTTACCTTGGATTTGATAGTTTTTAGCATACAAGTTTAGTTTAAATTCTGTTTGAATTTATCACTTATACATGTTCTCTCAACAATGCTTCGATTCCGAACTTAATTCAGGCTAACATTAGTTCCCTGTGTTCGATACTTGGATTCATCCATTTTAATTTTGAATACTTGACCACCCGGTGTGCTTTCCGGTGAGAAAACTCCCCATTGAAAATTTCCTTGAGACATAAATGAACAAAAAGTAACTATAGTGGGGAGGCATCATTAAGCTTGTAGGGTTAAAGTCTCGCGATTGTCACATGTTGATGTAACAATTGTTAGTCGTGGCTATACCAGACATCTTGCCAAACAAAGTCAGGTTATCCATAACTCGCCTGTGCTTTCTCTTCCATGCCATATGTAGCAAAGTCGTTGATCCTGACAAGTTTAATGAGCTGGAAAATGAGGCCGCAATTATACTGTGCCAGTTGGAGATGTATTTTTCCCCTGCTTTCTTTGACATCATGATTCACTTGATTGTGCATCTGGTTAGAGAAATCAAATGTTGTGGTCCTATTTATTTGCGGTGGATGTACCCGGTTGAGCGATACATGAAGATCTTAAAAGGGTATACAAAGAATCTATATCGTCCAGAAGCATCTATTGTTGAGAGGTACATTGCAAAAGAAGCCATTGAATTTTGTTCAGAATACATTGAGAAGGCTAAACCTGTTGGCCTTCCTGAGTCTCGGCATGATGACAGAGTGGGTGGTAAGGGTTCAAGAGGACTACATGTGATCACTCCAAGTCTAGAAGATTTGTTACAAGCTCACTTGTATGTCTTGAACAACAGTAATGAAGTTTTGCCATACATACTTAAGCATGAAGCTTTAGTCAAATAGAATAATCCAAAAATGTGAAAGAATTGGGTGTTGAAAAAGCATCACAAGACTTTCTGTGATTGGTTTAAAGATACAATCTTTGCAGATGAAAATGCTTTAGAAACATTAAGAAAGCTAGCAGATGGGCCTAAAAGAAATGTTATAACTTGGCAAGGATACGACATAAACAAGTATTCATTTTACACAAAAGCACAAGATGACAAAAGTACAATGTAGAACAGCGGGGTCACCCTAAGAGCTGAATCTCAACACTTCGCAAGTGTGCATGACACCAATCCCTGTGTAGCTTCCATCCCTTACTTTGGGTTCATTGATGAAATTTGGGAGCTTAACTATGTGAAATTTACTGTTTGTGTTTTCAAATGTAAATGGGTTGACAGCAACACCGATGTGTGCACCGATGATATAGGACTTACGTTGGTAGACCTAAAGAAACTTGTTTACCACAATGACCCTTTCATCATGGCAGAACAAGCAAGACAAGTATTTTATGTGCAAGACCCTTGTGATGAAAGGTGGTGCGTGGTTCTACAGGGCAAAACAATTGGTGTTAATGTAGAAGATGATGATTCATACATGGACACCTATGTTAGTCCTTTGTCCACACAAATCACTCCTAACATTGTCGGAGAAGAAGAAGCTGATGACGTTCATGCTAATCGTAATGATCATGATGAAGAAGAATTAATTAACATCGTCTAATGTAATTTTCTATTTATATATTTGATTTTTCTAGATTGATTTACATAAGTCATACAGTTGTTTTTTGTAATGTTTATTAACCCTGGTTTTTTTGTATAAAGGATCATGGCTTCTCCACCTGCCTCGCCTCCCCCTCCTCCTCCTTCTCGTCCTCCACCTCCACCTCCTCCTTCAAACGCATCAGCTTCGCTGTCTGCCGTGAAGTGGACACTATTGGATTTCCCCTGCAGTTGCTTTTTGTTCCACTTTTTCTTCGTTCAAATATATTCAAGGGAAATCCGGTTTGTCGGAAAGTGCACTGGATCGTCAAGTATTTAAAAATTAAAACGGATGAATCCGAGTATTGAACACAGGGAACTAACGTTAGCCTGAATTAAGTTCATAAATGAAGCACTATTGAGAGAACATGTATGATTGATAATTTCAAACAAAATTTAAACTAAACTTTTATGCTAAATCTATAAAATGTAAAGTAAGTAAAAGTGACACTAGTAGGTAGAAATGTTGGGTCTCTCTCACAAACAAGTTGATGCATACAAATATATTTCTTTAATCAATCATGCTCTTGTGTTCTATGCTGTAGCCGAAATTACTAAACCTCGATCCCTCGTCAGACCGAATCAATCCAAGCTTCGTCCTCAGATCCCTATTGTTGGACTAGGCCCAATTGAGACAGCCTTCTTAGGTTTAGACTAACTTAAACTGAGTTTCATCCATAAATCCCTCTTGTAAGACTAGACTCAGCTCAAGCATCTTACGAAAGTTTAGCCTAATTTAGCCTAAGCTTCGTCCACAGAACCCTCTTGTAAGACTAGGCCTAGACTAAATAGCATTATTGTAACAGTATAATTAAAACCAAACTTAATCCGCAGATCCCTCTTGTAAGATTAAGTTTTGATCCTGCTTCAATCAAGTTCTAAGGCAGCAGTACATTTCCCAATGCTAAAGTCTCCTAACTGTGCACACAAATGGATTATCAGATCAAAAGCATACAACCATTAAGCATTAAAATCAGAAAACATAATCAATTAGATAGTAGGTATTTACATCATCTGTTCATTAGAAATCCCCAACTAGGGTGCTTAGCCAGTCATTACAAAGAAACCCAAACAATAATGATCCTACAAAACCTAGGTTTCAATGCACAAGCTGCTCCTCTTGATGCTTCAAGGGCTCTTTTCCCCAAATAGGCACTGTGGTGTGCTCTGGAATTTGTGCCCTTTCTTCTACCTACAATCTGTCTAAAAGTTTGTAAAAGTGTGTGTCAAAAAATGTGTACCCTAATTCTGCACAAGATAGGCTTTAAATAGGCTCTGAATTCGCGACGTTGTGCTTAGCCCCACCCACGCGCATAGCGTGGGTGATCGAGGCCGTACCCGAATCAAATAAACATGAAAATGCAGTAACTAGGAAGTGATCCTAGGTCGTTTCCCAACGAGCAGTGACAAGCCAAATGTTCATAATATACTTGCAGTAACAGTAACGATGGGGGGGGGGGTTTGGTTGTTTGGTAATTAAAGAGCAAAACAAATAAAATGGAATACGAAACTACTAATATTAAAAACGGGTTGTTTCCTCTGATTCAGAAGCCACTTTCTTATCCTGGTTATGGAGAATTCGTCCTAAAAGTCAACCACTTAATCCAACCCTATTTCAATTTACTAAGCAAAAATCAACTTAGGGTTTTCAATACGTGATTAGGCACCACATACACCAGTTAGCCTTCGTCCATTAAGCATGAACGCAAGTTAGGCTCAGAGGCAATTAATCGAACATGAAGCGTGCACTGATTAATATTCACGAAATTGGGATAACTGGTGAAGGGAAAACTGCCAGGAAACCACATTACAACGAAACCTCAAAGAGAGTTGGGCTTCGTCCTCAAAAGGAAACAACACCAGAAATCTAGCCTTCCATGGATTCAAACAGAAAACGCAAATGAAGCATGAAGCAGAAACATAAATGAACAAGAACGTAAATGAACAGAAACGTAAATGAAAGTAGAAGAAGAAGCAAGAATGAACTCGTAATTAGAAGCAGAAAACGGAAATTTGCATTAAGAACGAAAACTGTAACAAGGGAACAGAAAAACGTGAAAACCTAAAACCAAAGCTCTGAATAATGAAAATAGCATAGCATAATAGAATGCCCTGCACGAATCCCAAGGCAGCTATTTAAAAAGAGTCACTCAAAGTCACTGGGCCCTATTACAATACTCTGGCCCAAAACGAAATAAACACTGAACAACATAAAATAAAATTGCGAAATTTCCTAATTAGAAATTAACCTAAGGTAAGCGCTGCTTTATTTGCCCTCTTCAAGTCCACACCAAAATCCGGATTAAGCCCAATGATTCATTAATTCCTGAAATTAGATTAAAACATCAAATTAGCTAAATGAGCCAAATAATAAACTGCCTAATTAATTGACAATTAAGACCAATCAATAATTAAAATGGTGCAAAAGGGTTTAGAAAATAGAAGAAAATGATGGCACATCAAACCCCCCATACTTAGCCTTTTGCATTCCTGGGCAAAATGAAACAAAGAACAAAATCCAAGGATATCAAAGGGAGACAAACAAAAATTCACATATTTCTCAATGAACATCAAGGAATGAAAGGAATGGGTACATCTAAATAAGGAGATCCAAAAAGTCAAGACATTCATGAAAATCATCCAAGCAACCCAATCATGGCAAAATAGTTAATCAGCTCAAGAATGAAAAGTGATAAAGCCTCACAAGATATACACTCTATCTCTCAAGTGTCTAGGCTACTATTTACCCTCAAAGCACCCATGAAAGCAAACACCACATAAACTTGGCAAGATTCTAAATTGACAATCAACCCATAAACACAAGCACATGAGGATCAAAGGTCTTTTAAGGTTGTAATGGGGCCAAGGACAAGGTATGGAGAATATGGATAAGTGGCTAAATCCCAAAGGAATAGAGGAGCAAAGGGGAATAAGTGCATATTAAGAAAAAAATAAGAAAATAAAAAGAAGTAAAGATAAAATTAAACATGAAGAGTAGAACCAAGAGTTTCATCATTCTTGTGCCATTTAAGATCTTATTCACTCAACTTTATTGCTTTTCTTTTTCTTTTTTCGATTTTTTTTTTCGATTTTTTTTTTTTTACTCTTTAGCCTTTGAGAAACAACATTTCATTCAGCATGTCCAACATTTAACCAATATACAATGTACATCAAGTATGGCCCAAAATACATCATGAAGCATAGCCAACAAAACAAGTTGTCCAATGAAACAAAAACCCCCCGCACTTATTCCCAAAACAATTCCAAAGCTCCAAAATCCTTAAGGATATGGTAATATCATGGTTTTTCACTTAAGGCTTGTAGTGAGCTTCAAAACAAGGAAAGGGAAACAAGGCTCAAAAGGGCTATCAAAGGAATTAATTCAAGGTAAGTCCATTTGGCTAGAAGCTTATAAGAACAAAATTGCCTTATCATTCCAAATATGCATGTGAATTAGGACGCATCAACAAGAATCAAGCCAAGGCTATTGTGCAAGCAATCAATGGGGCAAACACACCAAATGATTATAATGATGGATGGCTCAAATTCTCACAAAGGTAAATCATCACTTTCAAATTGAGCTTTCAAACTCACGGATTACCGCAAAACACCTCTTTCGATTTCCGCGCACATTACGGAATTTCACGGATCGCGTAAGCCTGCTTCCTTTTGATTTTTGACACGTCTTCGGGACTCATTTATTGTGCAGCAAAGGACGCCAAGTATCTCAAAGCGGCTAACCAAAGTTGCATGTCATCAAGTAATAATCCCGGACGAAATTAGGGTATGACACCAATCGATCATTCGTATTGTAACATCTTTTTAATTTCTGTTAAAATAAATCCGACCGTTCGGTCATGCGTAACCACATTTAAAACCAAAAAAGAGCAAAAATAAATATAATAATCAAAAAAATATCTTGGTAAAATAATAAAAAATAATCAATCGGACATTTTTCTTTGGGATTTTCCTTTCTTAAATCGAATTGACTAATAACCAAAGTGAAACTAAGGCTAAAAATCAATTCATAAATCAAAGTTTTGTCATCACCTAAAAATCATTTTTAAGGTCCAACACCTTGAATGGTCTTTTCCGCTTTTATTAGTTAAACATGGATTTCTAAAAAGCCTAAAATCAACGCGTAGCTTTGTTACCTCTTTCAAAAAAATCAAAGAGATCATTAATGTGCAATGCCTTAATGTTTTCTCTCCTTTCAAAAGAATCGAAAGATTGTTTAAAGCCTTAAATGACCTTTCGTTCAATAAAATTATATCTTTCAAAAAAAGGATAAAAACATTTATAACAACGTTTAGTTCTCAAGAACTACGTAGGTCTGATTTCCTTATCACAATTGAGGAATACGTAGGAGCAAGGAAACACCTGTCAACCACAAAAAGTAAAAAATATAAAAAAGGCATAAAAAGACATAAGAACGTAAAAAGGGGAAGATAACACAAATTGAAGTCAATATTCGCACACTTGATTAAAGGTTGTCGTCCGTTGTGACGGACGCGTGGGGTGCTAATACCTTCCCGTGCGTAAATACAACTCCCGAACCTTTCACTTAAAGTTCGTAAGACCACATCTTTTTCGTTTTTCCGACGTTTTCCTTAAATAAACATTGGTGGCGACTCCGCACGTATTCCTTTCTTGAAGCGCGCGCCGTGAGCTCTCGCATCGCCCTCCCGCGCAAGGGTAGGTTGCGACAGTTAGAAAGACCAACATATCTACCTACTGCTGTCATTTTATTTACCTTGGATTTGATAGTTTTTGCATACAAGTTTAGTTTAAATTCTGTTTGAATTTATCACTTATACATGTTCTCTCAACAATGCTTCGATTCCGAACTTATTCAGGCTAACATTAGTTCCCTGTGTTCGATACTTGGATTCATCCATTTTAATTTTGAAAACTTGACCACCCGGTGTGTTTTCCGGTGAGAAAACTCCCCATTGAAATTTCCTTGAGACATAAATGAACAAAAGTAACTATAGTGGGGAGGCATCATTAAGCTTGTGGGTTAAAGTCTCGCGATTGTCACATGTTGTGTAACAATTGTTAGTCGTGGCTATACCAGACATCTTGCCAAACAAAGTCAGGTTATCCATAACTCGCCTGTGCTTTCTCTTCCATGCCATATGTAGCAAAGTCGTTGATCCTGACAAGTTTAATGAGCTGGAAAATGAGGCCGCAATTATATTGTGCTAGTTGGAGATGTATTTTGCCCTGCTTTCTTTGACATCATGATTCACTTGATTGTGCATCTGTTAGAGAAATCAAATGTTGTGGTCTATTTATTTGCGTGGATGTACCCGGTTGAGCGATACATGAAGATTTAAAAGGGTATACAAGAATCTATATCGTCCAGAGCATCTATTGTTGAGAGGTACATTGCAAAAGAAGCCATTGAATTTGTTCAGAATACATTGAGAAGCTAAACCTGTTGGCCTTCCTGAGTCTCGGCATGATGACAGAGTGGGTGGTAAGGGTTCAAGAGGCTACATGTGATCACTCCAAGTCTAGAAGATTTGTTACAAGCTCACTTGTATGTCTTGAACAACAGTAATGAAGTTTTGCCATACATAACTTAAGCATGAAGCTTTAGTCAAATAGAATATCCAAAAATGTGAAAGAATTGGGTGTTGAAAAGCATCACAAGACTTTCTGTGATTGGTTTAAAGATACAATCTTTGCAGATGAAAATGCTTTAGAAACATTAAGAAAGCTAGCAGATGGGCCTAAAAGAAATGTTATAACTTGGCAAGGATACGACATAAACAAGTATTCATTTTACACAAAAAGCACAAGATGAACAAAAGTACAATGTAGAAGCAGCGGGGTCACCCTAAGAGCTGAATCTCAACACTTCGCAAGTGTGCATGACACCAATCCTGTGTAGCTTCCATCCCTTACTTTGGTTGCATTGATGAAATTTGGAGCTTAACTATGTGAAATTTACTGTTTGTGTTTTCAAATGTAATGGGTTGACAGCAACACCGATGTGTGCACACGATGATATAGGACTTACGTTGGTAGACCTAAGAAACTTGTTTACCACAATGACCCTTTTCATCATGGCAGACAAGCAAGACAAGTATTTTATGTGCAAGACCCTTGTGATGAAAAGGTGGTGGCGTGGTTCTACAGGGCAAAACAATTGGTGTTAATGTAGAAGATGATGTCATACATGGACACCTATGTTAGTCCTTTGTCCACACAATCACTCCTAACAATTGTCGGAGAAGAAGAAGCTGATGACGTTCATGCTAATCGTAATGATCATGATGAAGAAGAAATTAAATTAACATCGTCTAATGTAATTTTCTATTTATATATTTGATTTTTCTAGATGATTTACATAAGTCATACAGTTGTTTTTTGTAATGTTTATTAACCCTGGTTTTTTTGTATAAAGGATCATGGCTTCTTCCACCTGCCTCGCCTCCCCTCCTCTCCTTCTCGTCCTCCACCTCCACCTCCTCCTTCAACGCATCAGCTTCGCTGTCTGCCGTGAAGTGGACACTATTGGATTTCCCTGCAGTGCTTTTTGTTCCACTTTTTCTTCGTTCAAATATATTCAAGGGAAATCCGGTTTGTCGAAAGTGCACTGGATCGTCAAGTATTTAAAAATTAAAACGGATGAATCCGAGTATTGAACACAGGGAACTAACGTTAGCCTGAATAAGTTCATAAATGAAGCACTATTGAGAGAACATGTATGATTGATAATTTTCCAAACAAATTTAAACTAAACTTTTATGCTAAATCTATAAAATGTAAAGTAAGTAAAAGTGACACTAGTAGGTAGAAATGTTGGGTCTTCTCCACAAACAAGTTGATGCATACAAATATATTTCTTTAATCAATCATGCTGCTTGTGTTTGATGCTGTAGCCGAAATTACTAAACCTCGATCCCTCGTCAGACCGAATCAATCCAAGCTTCGTCCTCAGATCCCTATTGTTGGACTAGGCCCAATTGAGACAGCCCTCTTAGGTTTAGACTAACTTAAACTGAGTTTCATCCATAAATCCCTCTTGTAAGACTAGACTCAGCTCAGCATCTTACGAAAGTTTAGCCTAATTTAGCCTAAGCTTCGTCACAGAACCCTCTTGTAAGACTAGGCCTAGACTAAATAGCATTATTTAACAGTATAATTTAACCAAAACTTAATCGCAGATCTCTTGTAAGATTAAGTTTTGATCCTGCTTCAATCAAGTTCTAAGGCGCAAGTACATTCCCAATGCTAAAGTGCTCCTAACTGTGCACACAAATGGATTATCAGATCAAAAGCATACAACCATTAAGCATTAAATATCAGAAAACATAATCAATTAGATAGTAGGTATTTACATCATCTGTTCATGTAGAAATCCCCAACTAGGGTGGCCTTATTGGAATAGGTGTGAAACCAACCACACACAGAGAGCGGGTAAACAACAGACAATCCGTGCACTGTTTTTCTCACATCTCCGGTCAAAGGTATCAAACAAATCTGCCAAGATAGCCACCACTGGACTCTCCTTGCTGTGGTGATACGCGAGGAAGGCGTCAATGGCGGCTAAGTCCACCAAACCGTCCACGTCGGAAAGAGGACAACTCCAAAAAATCAACAAAGCTAATATATCCGCAAACGGGCCCCACTTCTCTTGGCTTGCCATATCCCTTGCCTTACCTTCCAAGTATTTTCGAGGCAGGCCCACTACGTCGTTCCGAGTTTGCTTCATGCGATCCAACTCTTTTGTTGAATCTCCAACCACAGCTGCAATCTTGCTCAAGGAAGGAAGAAAGCCGGAGAAAAGATACGGTTTTCTCCCCCCAAGAGGGCATCCTAATATTTCCTCAAACTCTTCAATAGTCGATACCATTTGGAAGTCCCCAAACGTGAAACACCTCAACGGCTGGTCATAGCATTGGGCGAGGGATACGACAGCTTCTGTAAATACCTCCGCTGGGGTCAAATCTAGAATCTTCCCGTAGACTTTGCGGAAGGCTTGCCTTTGGAGAGGTCCCATCAATCGTCCCAATTCCTTGAGGCTAGTGACATCTAGACTTTTAACCTTGACTTGATAAAACCTTTTGCCGTTTTGATTTGTCCCCATCATTTACCTAAAAAAGGGGTGGATCAAGACTCCGACATGAATGATGCAATGCGTATGCATGAAACGGAAAGAAACATAAAGGAGTAATTCATACATACGAGACCGCAGAGACCCAATTTTAATGCTACGATTTGGGCATGATGGCGCATCAACGTAGCATTAAAAAGGTTACGTATTACTCTAAAGAAACCAAACACCACTAGCAAAAACTATAAACTAGTGCTATTTGCATGAGAACGAATGGCACGGAGCGTGTTTGCTCTTTGCCCCCTATTTGGGAACCTATAGGACAATATCTAGGGGTCTCTAATAACTACTTCCCCAACAATTCATAACTCACACGGCTGTTTTCTAGAGGTATCATCACTCAAGATAATAATATTGTGGGCGGTATGGAATACCAGCGACAACACATTATAAAGAGAGAAAGCTCTAGACGAGGTTTCACTATTATCAAGCAAGTCGGAGACCTAGAATGATGATAGATTCACCTCCACTCCTTAAATTCCCATGAACCCGGGTGTAGGGCCCCTTTTTTTACTCAAACCCGTGGGTGCTTAGAATGCAGTGTAAAGAATGCGAAATAGACAACAATCATTTACATTTTACACAGTTCAACAAATGCACACACAAAGTTTCACAATTCCACAATTCCTTAAAATAGGCCTAACTCACAAAAAGTCCCCAGTGGAGTCGCCAACTGTCGCAACATGCCCTTTTGCGGGCGAGCGAAGGCGAGGCTCACGGGTGCGCTTTCCAAAGGAGGAAAGATGCGCGGAGTCGCCACCAATGTTTATTTGTGGAAAACGTCGGGAAAACCGAAGGAAACCGGTCAAAATGAAAATTCTAAGTTCGGGAGTTGTATTTACGCTTAAAGAAGGTATTAGCACCTCTCACGTTTGTCTCAAAGGACAACAACCTATTTTTTAGAATTGTGGAAATTATGTTATCTTAACTTTTAGTTCTTTTTATTTTTTGAGGTCGACAAAAGCGGGACTTTTGCTCCTACGTACCCTCCATCAAAGAGGAAATCAGACCTACGTAGTTCTTTCTTATGCGTGAATCAAGCGATTCTTTTTACTTGAAAGGTGATCATTTTAAGGCGTTGGACCTTAAAAATGATCCATTTTACTTGGTAAGAAACTGAAATGATAAACTTTCAAAACCCTATTTTTGTGGACGAGCTTGACTAGGCGAATAGATTTTAGCCTTAGTTTCACTTTAGTTATTAGTCAATTCAATTAAGAATGAGAAATCCCAAAGAAGGAGGTTTGAGGTACTTACCCGTTGAAGACTAAAGAAAACGAAGAACCAACGATGAATGTTGAAGAACGGTCGAGAATCTTCGCGTAATTACTCACGAAAACATTACGGAAGCGCCTCGACTTGGATTTTCTTCACGGAAATAATTTTCCTCTGTAATTTCGAGAGAATGAGAAGTGCCAAGAAGGTTGAACCCTTTTCTTCTTCACTCCTCCCCCTATTTATAGCAAAATAGGGGAGGAGCTTGCCACCCAGCTCGCCCAGGCGAGCAAGGTTGCTTCCTCCAGAAGCAACAGCCTTCTGGAGGAAGAATCTGGAAGGCCCAAGTGGGCCAGATTACAATTTGTACCCCCCTTTTTACTAAATGCACCCCCCTTCTACTTTTTTTGGTAATTCTTTTTCCGTAACGTTACGAAACTTCACGAATTTCGTAACGATACTTATTTTCCTTCCGCAAGGTTACGAATCCTTACGGATTATGTATTTACTCTTTTTTTGCTTTCGAAGAAGTTACGGAAACTCACGGATTACGCAAAAACACCTCTTTTCGATTTCCGCCACATTACGGAATTTCACGGATCGCGTAAGCCTGCTTCCTTTTGATTTTTGACACGTCTCGGGACTTCATTTATTGTGCAGCAAAGGACGCCAAGTAATCTCAAAGCGGCTAACCAAAGGTTGCATGTCATCAATAATAATCCCCGGACGAAATTAGGGTATGACACCACCGATCATTCGTATTGTAACATCTTTTAATTTCTGTTAAAATAAAATCCGACCGTTCGATCATGCCGTAACCACGTTTAAAACCAAAAAAGAGGCAAAATAATAATATAATAATCAAAAAATATCTTTTGGTAAAATAATAAAAAAATAATCAATCGGACATTTTTCTTTGGGATTTTCCTTTCTTAATCGAATTGACTAATAACCAAAGTGAAACTAAGGCTAAAATCAATTCATAAATCAAAGTTTTGTCATCACCTAAAAATCCATTTTTAAGGTCCAACACCTTGAAATGGTCTTTTCCGCTTTTATTAGTTAAACATGGATTTCTAAAAGCCTAAAATCAACGCGTAGCTTTGTTACCTCTTTCAAAAAAAAATACAAGAGATCATTAATGGTCCAATGCCTTAATGTTTTCTCTCCTTTCAAAAGAATCGAAAGATTGTTTAAAGCCTTAAATGACCTTTCGTTCAATAAAAATATATCTTGCAAAAAAAGGATAAAAACAATTTAACCAACGTTTAGTTCTCAAAGAACTACGTAGGTCTGATTTCCTTATCACAATTGAGGAATACGTAGGAGCAAGGGAAACACCCTTGTCAACCACAAAAAGTAAAAAATATAAAAAAGGCATAAAAAGACATAAGAACGTAAAAAGGGGAAGATAACACAAATTGAAGTCATATTCGCACACTTGATTAAAGGTTGTCGTCCGTTGTGACGGACGCGTGGGGTGCTAATACCTTCCCCGTGCGTAAATACAACTCCCGAACCTTTCACTTAAAGTTCGTAGACCACATCTTTTTCGGTTTTTCCGACGTTTTCCTCAAATAAACATTGGTGGCGACTCCGCGCGTATTCCTTTCTTGGAAGGCGCGCCCGTGAGTCTCGCATCGCCCTCCCGCCGAAGGGTAGGTTGCGACAGTTAGAAAGACCCAACATATCTACCTACTGCTGTCATTTTATTTACCTTGCATTTGATAGTTTTTAGCATACAAGTTTAGTTTAAATTCTGTTTGAATTTATCACTTATACATGTTCTCTCAACAATGCTTCGATTCCGAACTTAATTCAGGCTAACATTAGTTCCCTGTGTTCGATACTTGGATTCATCCATTTTAATTTTGAATACTTGACCACCCGGTGTGCTTTCCGGTGAGAAAACTCCCCATTGAAAATTTCCTTGAGACATAAATGAACAAAAAGTAACTATAGTGGGGAGGCATCATTAAGCTTGTAGGGTTAAAGTCTCGCGATTGTCACATGTTGATGTAACAATTGTTAGTCGTGGCTATACCAGACATCTTGCCAAACAAAGTCAGGTTATCCATAACTCGCCTGTGCTTTCTCTTCCATGCCATATGTAGCAAAGTCGTTGATCCTGACAAGTTTAATGAGCTGGAAAATGAGGCCGCAATTATACTGTGCCAGTTGGAGATGTATTTTTCCCCTGCTTTCTTTGACATCATGATTCACTTGATTGTGCATCTGGTTAGAGAAATCAAATGTTGTGGTCCTATTTATTTGCGGTGGATGTACCCGGTTGAGCGATACATGAAGATCTTAAAAGGGTATACAAAGAATCTATATCGTCCAGAAGCATCTATTGTTGAGAGGTACATTGCAAAAGAAGCCATTGAATTTTGTTCAGAATACATTGAGAAGGCTAAACCTGTTGGCCTTCCTGAGTCTCGGCATGATGACAGAGTGGGTGGTAAGGGTTCAAGAGGACTACATGTGATCACTCCAAGTCTAGAAGATTTGTTACAAGCTCACTTGTATGTCTTGAACAACAGTAATGAAGTTTTGCCATACATACTTAAGCATGAAGCTTTAGTCAAATAGAATAATCCAAAAATGTCAAAGAATTGGGTGTTGAAAAAGCATCACAAGACTTTCTGTGATTGGTTTAAAGATACAATCTTTGCAGATGAAAATGCTTTAGAAACATTAAGAAAGCTAGCAGATGGGCCTAAAAGAAATGTTATAACTTGGCAAGGATACGACATAAGCAAGTATTCATTTTACACAAAAGCACAAGATGACAAAAGTACAATGTAGAACAGCGAGGTCACCCTAAGAGCTGAATCTCAACACTTCGCAAGTGTGCATGACACCAATCCCTGTGTAGCTTCCATCCCTTACTTTGGGTTCATTGATGAAATTTGGGAGCTTAACTATGTGAAATTTACTGTTTGTGTTTTCAAATGTAAATGGGTTGACAGCAACACCGATGTGTGCACCGATGATATAGGATTTACGTTGGTAGACCTAAAGAAACTTGTTTACCACAATGACCCTTTCATCATGGCAGAACAAGCAAGACAAGTATTTTATGTGCAAGACCCTTGTGATGAAAGGTCGTGCGTGGTTCTACAGGGCAAAACAATTGGTGTTAATGTAGAAGATGATGATTCATACATGGACACCTATGTTAGTCCTTTGTCCACACAAATCACTCCTAACGTTGTCGGAGAAGAAGAAGCTGATGACGTTCATGCTAATCGTAATGATCATGATGAAGGAGAATTAATTAACATTGTCTAATGTAATTTTCTATTTATATATTTGATTTTTCTAGATTGATTTACATAAGTCATACAGTTGTTTTTTGTAATGTTTATTAACCCTGGTTTTTTTGTATAAAGGATCATGGCTTCTCCACCTGCCTCTCCTCCCCCTCCTCCTCCTTCTCGTCCTCCACCTCCACCTCCTCCTTCAAACGCATCAGCTTCGCTGTCTGCCGTGAAGTGGACACTATTGGATTTCCCCTACAGTTGCTTTTTGTTCCACTTTTTCTTCGTTCAAATATATTCAAGGGAAATCCGGTTTGTCGGAAAGTGCACTGGATCGTCAAGTATTTAAAAATTAAAACGGATGAATCCGAGTATTGAACACAGGGAACTAACGTTAGCCTGAATTAAGTTCATAAATGAAG
This sequence comes from Glycine soja, assembly GCF_004193775.1. Classification (NCBI taxonomy): domain Eukaryota; kingdom Viridiplantae; phylum Streptophyta; class Magnoliopsida; order Fabales; family Fabaceae; genus Glycine; species Glycine soja. Next base: position 27,533,595 of record NC_041009.1, on the reverse strand, counting down.
CACTATTGAGAGAACATGTATGATTGATAATTTCAAACAAAATTTAAACTAAACTTTTATGCTAAATCTATAAAATGTAAAGTAAGTAAAAGTGACACCAGTAGGTAGAAATGTTGGGTCTCTCTCACAAACAAGTTGATGCATACAAATATATTTCTTTAATCAATCATGCTCTTGTGTTCTATGCTGTAGCCGAAATTACTAAACCTCGATCCCTCGTCAGACCGAATCAATCCAAGCTTCGTCCTCAGATCCCTATTGTTGGACTAGGCCCAATTGAGACAGCCCTCTTAGGTTTAGACTAACTTAAACTGAGTTTCATCCATAAATCCCTCTTGTAAGACTAGACTCAGCTCAAGCATCTTACGAAAGTTTAGCCTAATTTAGCCTAAGCTTCGTCCACAGAACCCTCTTGTAAGACTAGGCCTAGACTAAATAGCATTATTGTAACAGTATAATTAAAACCAAAACTTAATCCGCAGATCCCTCTTGTAAGATTAAGTTTTGATCCTGCTTCAATCAAGTTCTAAGGCAGCAGTACATTTCCCAATGCTAAAGTCTCCTAACTGTGCACACAAATGGATTATCAGATCAAAAGCATACAACCATTAAGCATTAAAATCAGAAAACATAATCAATTAGATAGTAGGTATTTACATCATCTGTTCATTAGAAATCCCCAACTAGGGTGCTTAGCCAGTCATTACAAAGAAACCCAAACATTAATGATCCTACAAAACCTAGGTTTCAATGCACAAGTTGCTCCTCTTGATGCTTCAAGGGCTCTTTTCCCCAAATAGGCACTGTGGTGTGCTCTGGAATTTGTGCCCTTTCTTCTACCTACAATCTGTCTAAAAGTTTGTAAAAGTGTGTGTCAAAAAATGTGTACCCTAATTCTGCACAAGACAGGCTTTAAATAGGCTCTGAATTCGCGACGTTGTGCTTAGCCCCACGCGTGGGTGATCGAGGCCGTACCCGAATCAAATAAACATGAAAATGCAGTAACTAGGAAGTGATCCTAGGTCGTTTCCCAACGAGCAGTGACAAGCCAAATGTTCATAATATACTTGCAGTAACAGTAACGATGGGGGGGGGGGGTTTGGTTGTTTGGTAATTAAAGAGCAAAACAAATAAAATGGAATACGAAACTACTAATATTAAAAACGGGTTGTTTCCTCTGATTCAGAAGCCACTTTCTTATCCTGGGTTATGGAGAATTCGTCCCTAAAAGTCAACCACTTAATCCAACCCTATTTCAATTTACTAAGCAAAAATCAACTTAGGGTTTTCAATACGTGATTAGGCACCACATACACCAGTTAGCCCTTCGTCCATTAAGCATGAACGCAAGTTAGGCTCAGAGGCAATTAATCGAACATGAAGCGTGCACTGATTAATATTCACGAAATTGGGATAACTGGTGAAGGGAAAACTGCCAGGAAACCACATTACAAACGAAACCTCAAAGAGAGTTGGGCTTCGTCCTCAAAAGGAAACAACACCAGAAAATCTAGCCTTCCATGGATTCAAACAGAAAACGCAAATGAAGCATGAAGCAGAAACATAAATGAACAAGAACGTAAATGAACAGAAACGTAAATGAAAGTAGAAGAAGAAGCAAGAATGAACTCGTAATTAGAAGCAGAAAACGGAAATTTGCATTAAGAACGAAAACTGTAACAAGGGAACAGAAAAACGTGAAAACCTAAAACCAAAGCTCTGAATAATGAAAATAGCATAGCATAATAGAATGCCCTGCACGAATCCCAAGGCAGCTATTTAAAAAGAGTCACTCAAAGTCACTGGGCCCTATTACAATACTCTGGCCCAAAACGAAATAAACACTGAACAACATAAAATAAAATTGCGAAATTTCCTAATTAGAAATTAACTAAGGTAAGCGCTGCTTTATTTGCCCTCTTCAAGTCCACAACCAAAATCCGGATTAAGCCCAATGATTCATTAATTCCTGAAATTAGATTAAAAACATCAAATTAGCTAAATGAGCCCAAATAATAAAACTGCCTAATTAATTGACAATTAAGACCAATCAATAATTAAAATGGTGCAAAAAGGGTTTAGAAAATAGAAGAAAATGATGGCACATCAAAACCCCCCATACTTAGCCTTTTGCATTCCTGGGCAAAATGAAACAAAGAACAAAATCCAAGGATATCAAAGGGAGACAAACAAAAACATTCACATATTTCTCAATGAACATCAAGGAATGAAAGGAATGGGTAACATCTAACATAAGGAGATCCAAAAAGTCAAGACATTCATGAAAATCATCCAAGCAACCCAATCATGGCAAAATAGTTAATCAGCTCAAGAATGAAAAGTGATAAAGCCTCACAAGATATACACTCTATCTCTCAAGTGTCTAGGCTACTATTTACCCTCAAAGCACCCATGAAAGCAAACACCACATAAACTTGGCAAGATTCTAAAATTGACAATCAACCCATAAACACAAGCACATGAGGATCAAAAGGTCTTTTAAGGTTGTAATGGGGCCAAGGACAAGGTATGGAGAAATATGGAATAAGTGGCTAAATCCCAAAGGAATAGAGGAGCAAAGGGGAATAAGTGCATATTAAGAAAAAAATAAGAAAATAAAAAGAAGTAAAGATAAAAATTAAACATGAAGAGTAGAACCAAGAGTTTCATCATTCTTGTGCCATTTAAGATCTTATTCACTCAACTTTATTGCTTTTCTTTTTCTTTTTTCGATTTTTTTTTTCGATTTTTTTTTTTTTTACTCTTTAGCCTTTGAGAAACAACATTTCATTCAGCATGTCCAACATTTAACCAATATACAATGTACATCAAGTATGGCCCAAAATACATCATGAAGCATAGCCAACAAAACAAGTTGTCCAATGAAACAAAAACCCCCCGCACTTATTCCCAAAACAATTCCAAAGCTCCAAAATTCCTTAAGGATATGGTAATATCATGGTTTTTCACTTAAGGCTTGTAGTGAGCTTCAAAACAAGGAAAGGGAAACAAGGCTCAAAAGGGCTATCAAAGGAATTAATTCAAGGTAAGTCCATTTGGCTAGAAGCTTATAAGAACAAAATTGCCTTAATCATTTCCAAATATGCATGTGAATTAGGACGCATCAACAAGAATCAAGCCAAGGCTATTGTGCAAGCAATCAATGGGGCAAAACACACCAAATGATTATAATGATGGATGGCTCAAATTCTCACAAAGGTAAAATCATCACTTTCAAATTGAGCTTTCAAAACTATCATGACATGTAGAGAAGAATCAAGGATTTCAAGTCACAAAATGTCAAGAACTTTTATTTTCAAAACAATTACCCATTTCTTGAACATATCCTATAATTCAAAGAAAAACATGCAAAGTCGTACGTGCACACGAAATTGACCCAAAATATTAAACTGAAAATCCGACGAAACTAACAACATTAACAAATTAACACAACTAACAAATTAACAAAACCAACAAAACTAGCAAAACCAAAGAACACTCCCCCCCCCCCCCCCCCCATACTTAAACAACACATTGTCCTCAATGTAGCACAATTAACAGATTAAAAACAATTAAATCATCAAAGAGAATCGGACAAGTGTAATAAAAGAAAAGAAGGAGATAGGAAAAGAAAAACTCCCTAAGTCATGGTGGAGGAAGAGTAGGGTGGAGTAAGGAAGTCTCTTCCACCACTACGTCCACTAAAGAAGGGTTCGTGAGGAATGGCCTAAGTCGATGTCCGTTGACCTTGAAGCTCTTGTTTGTGGAGTCGCTTTTGATCTCAACTGTACCATAAGGAAAAACATTAGTAACAACAAAAGGACCAATCCACTTAGACCTCAACTTACCACTCATGAGTCCAAGCCTAGAATTATACAATAACACTTTTTGTCCAACCACGAAGTCTTTCTAAACTATCATGCTATCATGGAACTTCTTGGTCTTTTCTTTGTAGAACTTGGCATTCTCGTAGGCTTCTAGGCGGATTTCATCTAACTCACTCAGTTGCAACTTCCTTTCCTCGCCAGCTTGAGCCATAGAGAAGTTGCAAGTCTTCACTGCCCAGTATGCTTTGTGCTCAATTTCCACTGGAAGATGACATGCCTTTCCAAAGACAACCCGATAAGGAGACATTCCTATGGGTGCTTTGTAGGCAGTCCGATGTGCCCAGAGAGCATCATCAAGCCTGGTACTCCAATCTTTCCTGCTTGGCTGCACAATCTTCTCTAGAATTCTCTTGATTTCCCTGTTAGAAATTTCTGCCTGTCCATTAGTCTGGGGGTGGTATGGTGTGGATACCCTGTGTACCACCCCGTACTTTTTAAGCAGGGCATGCATTGTCCTGTTGCAAAAATGGGTTCCTTGATCACTAACAATTGCTTTAGGTACTCCAAACCTGCAAAACATATTAGACCTGACAAAGTCTGCGACAACTTTAGCATCATTAGTTCTAGTGGGCTTGGCTTCCACCCATTTTGAAACATAATCAACTGCAAGGAGAATATAAACATAACCAAAAGAGACAGGAAAAGGACCCATGAAATCTATACCCCAGACATCAAACACCTCACAGAATAGCATAGGTTGCTGAGGCATTTGTTGTCGCCATGTAAGTGTATTTCCTGCTCTCTGACACTGCTCACAAGTGCTGCAGATCTTCCACGCATCTTTAAAGATGGTGGGCCAATAAAAACCACAATCAAGCACTTTGCGAGCTGTCCTTTGAACACCCAGATGACCTCCCAGTGCGGAAGAATGACAGAACTGCAGGACAGAGTCAGTCTCATGATCTGGAATGCACCGTCTAATGACCTGATCACTGCACAATTTCCACAAGTAGGGGTCATCCCAAATAAAATGCTTAGCATCACTTTTAATCTTATCTTTTTGGGCCTTAGATGCTAAGGGAGGAAAAACAGAGGCAACTAAATAATTGACAATGTTAGCAAACCAGGGAGTAGAAAGAGAGTCAGAAATACTATACAATATATACAAATGATCATCCGGGAAATCATCCCGAATAGGTGAATCTGCATCAGAGACACGTTCGATCTGACTCAGATGATCAGCAACTAGATTTTGTGCTCCGCTCCTATCACGGATCTCCAAGTCAAACTCTTGGAGCCAGAGCATCCATCGGATCAACCTAGGCTTAGAATCAGCCTTCTTCAACAAGTACTTTAGAGCTGCATGGTCAGTATAAACAATAATGCGAGTACCAAGCAAATAAGATCGAGATTTTTCAAGAGCAAAAACTATGGCTAGAAGCTCTTTCTCAGTAGTAGTATAATTTGCTTGGGCAGCATCTAAAGTCCTAGAAGCATAATATATCACCCTGGGCAATTTATCAATTTTCTGAGCAAGGACAGCCCCCAATGCATAATTTGATGCATCACACATAAGCTCAAAAGGGGTTGTCCAATTGGGTGCCTGGATGATGGGGGTGGTAGTCAACGCTCTTTTGAGGCAATCAAAAGCCTCTTTGCATCTGTCATTAAAGTCAAACTCCACCTCCTTTTGCAACAATTTGGACAGTGGAAGGGCTACTTTGCTAAAATCCCTTATAAAGCGCCTGTAGAATCCTGCATGACCAAGAAAAGATCGCACCTCTCGCACACAAGAGGGGTAAGGCAATTGTGAAATAACAGAAATTTTTGCAGGATCTACTTCAATACCCTTATTGGAAATAATGTGGCCTAAAACTATACCTTACTCAACCATAAAATGACATTTTTCAAAATTAAGAACAAGGTTAGTTTCAATGCATCTATTCAAAACTTTTTCCAAACTATTCAAACAACCATCAAAAGAGGATCCATATACAGTGAAATCATCCATAAACACCTCTATGCAATTTTCTAAAAAATCACTGAAAATACTAATCATGCACCGCTGGAAGGTACCAGGGGCATTGCACATGCCGAAAGGCATCCTCCTATAAGCAAAAGTGCCGAAGGGGCAGGTGAATGTGGTCTTTTCCTGATCCTCAGGAGCAATAGTAATTTGCATATAACCAGAAAAACCATCAAGGAAATAGTAGTGGGATTTACCTGCCAGGCGTTCAAGCATCTGGTCAATGAATGGCAGGGGAAAATGGTCCTTTTTGGTAACCTGGTTCAGCCTCCTATAGTCAATGCAGACTCTCCAACTGTTCTGCACCCGAGTAGGAATCAACTCCTCCTTCTCATTTTTTATCACTGTGAGGCCAGTCTTTTTCGGGACTACCTGGACGGGACTCACCCATTGGCTGTCGGAGATAGGATAAATGATTCCAGCTTGCAAAAGCTTGGTTATCTCCTTCTTCACTACATCAAGAATCACCGGGTTGAGTCTTCTCTGTGGCTGTCTTACTGGTTTAGCTCCATCCTCTAAATTTATTCGATGCATACATGTGGATGGGCTAATACCAGGAATGTCCGCCAGGGTCCAGCCTATAGCCTTCTTATGCTTCTTGAGAACTGACAACAACTTCTCCTCTTGCTCATCAGCAAGGGAGGCAGATATAATCACTGGAAAACTCTTGCTATCATCCAAGTAAGCGTATTTTAAATTTGATGGCAGAGGCTTCAATTCTGGTGTGGTCGGCTGGACAGTGGTAGAAGGAGATGGTTTCTCAGCCTTTACCTCATAAAGAAAGTCAAAGGTATGTGTACTTCCTGAAACATGGTTAGTCCTATCTGACTCTATAAAATCAATCTCAAGAGGTAAAACACCACCACCAGGCATGCAATCAATATCACTCTCAGATTCACTCTCAGCATCAAATTCAGACATATGATCAAGTACAATTTCAGACTCAATGCATGAAGAGTGAGAGGCATGCAGATTAGAATAAAGATCAGTCATGTATTCATCAACAACATGGTCAATTATTTCAGCATGAAATACAAAAAGATCTTCAGATAGGTATTTCATAGCATCCAGAATATTAAAATGAATAGTTATATCACCAAACTCCATGGACAGTGTGCCTGCATAAACATCTATCTTAGTTCTAGCAGTTTTCATAAAGGGTCTGCCTAGAATGATGGGAACTGATCCTTGAGAAAATCCATCTTCCATATTCAAGATATAAAAATCAACAGGGAAAATTTAGTTCACCAACTCTAACTAAGACATCTTCTATGAAACCAACAGGATAGGCAACACTTCTGTTAGCTAAATGAATTACCACATCAGTTGACTGCAAGGGACCTAGAGATAGAGAATTAAAAATCGACAGAGGCATAACACTAACAGAGGCTCCTAAATCTAGCATGGCATTGTCAAACTTACTATTCCCTATAATACAAGGTATGCTGAATGTACCTGGATCTTTGCATTTTTCAGGAATTTGAGGAACAGATTTACCAATCAATGCGAAGACATTTCTGCCCATGCTAATTCGTTCACTTCCTTTAAGCTTCCGCTTATTAGTGCACAGCTCCTTCAAGAATTTGGCATATCTTGGAATTTGCTTTATTGCATCCAACAGAGGTATGTTTACCTCTACATTTCTAAACGTTTCCAAGATCTCTTTCTCTGCCTCTTCCATTTTTTTGTTGGAAACTGCTCTTGGAGGGAATGGAAGAGGGGGAATGTGCTGCTTTAGCAAATCAGAATTACCTGTGGAAGAAGATTCACCTGCACAGAAATTGTTAGGTAGATTTTTGTCATCACCTTTTTCTGGAATAGAGTGAAGTTTGGCAGGTTCATTTGCAGATGAGGAAGGTGCTACGGGTTGAGGTCCTTGACACTGCTTTCTCGACCTCAATGAAATGGCACTGACATTTTTGGGATTTTGGACAGCTTGAGAAGGCAGCTTGTCAGAATTCTGGGACTGTTGTTGATTCAATTGGGTAGCTAATTGTCCCATCTGATTGGTTAAGCTCTGAATGGAGGCTTTGGTCTCTTGCTGAAACTGCATGTTCTGCATAGTCATTTGCCTTACAAGTTCTTCGAGGGAAGGTTGTGGAGGGGCCTCAACTGTTGGCTGTTTCTGGGTTTCAGGCTGCTCAATTGCTCCAGGTTGCTGCATGGAAGGGCAAAGGTCTGTATGGTGGTCAGCAGAGGAGCACAAACCACAAACCCTTGCGACAGGTACAGATTTCTGATTCAAGGCCAGCTGGGTTACCAAGTTAACCAATTCATCCAGTTTGCCTTCAAGCTTCTTAGTTTCAGATGATGTAGATGGGTTTATGGCTACCTCATGCACTCCTCTAATGACTATGGCATCATTTCTGGCGCTAAACTGCTGGGAGTTGGAGGCCATCTTCTCAATTAAATTTCTGGCTTCAGCAGGAGTCATGTCTCCAAGGGCTCCATCACTGGCAGCATCTATCATACTTCTCTCCATATTACTGAGTCCTTCATAAAAATATTGGAGAAGAAGTTGTTCTGAAATCTGATGGTGGGGGCAACTGGCACATAGTTTCTTAAATCTCTCCCAGTACTCATACAGGCTCTCTCCACTGAGTTGTCTAATACCTGAGATATCCTTCCTGATGGCTGTGGTTCTGGAAGCAGGGAAAAAATTTTCTAAGAATACTCTCTTAAGGTCATCCCAGCTCGTGATGGACCTTGGAGCAAGGTAATACAGCCAGTCCTTTGCCACTCCCTCTAATGAATGAGGAAAAGCCTTCAGAAATATGTGATCCTCTTGGACATCTGGGGATTTCATGGTGGAGCAGACAATGTGAAATTCTTTCAAATGTTTGTGCGGGTCTTCACCTGCAAGGCCATGAAACTTTGGAAGCAAATGAATCAGTCCAGTTTTAAGAACATATGGGACATCCTCATCAGGGTATTGGATGCACAAGCTTTCATAGGTGAAATCAGGTGCTGCCATTTCCCTTAGAGTCCTCTCACGAGGTGGAGGTTGTGCCATGTTCTCAGAATGTGCAAAATCAGAATGCTCAGAATCAGAATGCTCAAAATTATAATGCTCAAGATCAGGATGTTCAAAATCACCAATAACAGAATGCACAGATTCACCAGTTATGGAATGCTCAGAATGATCAAAAGGTATAAAATGATGCCTAACTAATCTATGAAATGTCCTATCTATCTCAGGATCAAAGGGTTGTAAGTCAGATGGATTGCCTCTAGTCATACACTACATTCAGCATGCACACAACTAGTTGCCTTGTCATGTAAATAAAGGTGTAGGTTTGAACTACAGCTACCCTCAAATGATATCCAAATGACTTGAAATTTTGTGAGCAACCTTATAAAATGATGAGAAGATAGCACAAAAAATTTCAAACAAAAATTCAAAGTCTAACTATGAAAGCTAAAATTGGTAGGTTAAGAAAAATAAGTGAATAAAACTTGAAAAATAAAAAACTTTTGACAGAATCGCTTTTTTTGGACGATGGAGACCTCAGCTGGCCTATGGCAGGCTGCCACAGCGTAGGAAATTTTTTTCTACCCCAAATGCATATATAATAATTGCGATTCTGATAACCAGAGCAAAAGTTATGGCCGTTTGAAGTTTTGACAAACACAAAATTTGCTAGTTTTTTGGAACTTTCAAATTTGACCAAACTAAAGGCTCTAGCTATTTTTCCCACAAAATATGGATTAAAAGAAGTTACCACAAAAAAATTCAGCCAAAAATAACAACCCTAGCTACTAAAACAAAAAATCCCAAATAATTCAGCATGGGTGGTCGCTAAAATCCGTCTCTAATTGATTTCTACTACTACTCTGTTTTTCCGCAAGCTGATTTCTACTACTACTCTGTTTTCAAGCACAATCTTCACAGCAAAACACCCAAGACTGAAACAGGGGAAACGCTTAATGGGAAAACTGAAACAGAACACACATTAAACAAAATACCAGGACACTAAACAACACTAACACACATACTAACACAATACTAACAATTAAACATAAAACACGAAAGGATTAAACACACAACACTAGCTAGCTATTATGAACCTTTGGACACTGCTCCCCGGCAACGGCGCCAAATTTGATCGAGGTCGTACCCGAATCAAATAAACATGAAAATGCAGTAACTAGGAAGTGATCCTAGGTCGTTTCCCAACGAGCAGTGACAAGCCAAATGTTCATAATATACTTGCAGTAACAGTAACGATGGGGGGGGGGGGGGTTTGGTTGTTTGGTAATTAAAGAGCAGAACAAATAAAATGGAATACGAAACTACTAATATTAAAAACGGGTTGTTTCCTCTGATTCAGAAGCCACTCTCTTATCCTGGGTTATGGAGAATTTGTCCCTAACAGTCAACCACTTAATCCAACCCTATTTCAATTTACTAAGCAAAAATCAACTTAGGGTTTTCAATACGTGATTAGGCACCACATACACCAGTTAGCCCTTCGTCCATTAAGCATGAACGCAAGTTAGGCTCAGAGGCAATTAATCGAACACGAAGCGTGCACTGATTAATATTCACGAAATTGGGATAACTGGTGAAGGGAAAACTGCCAGGAAACCACATTACAAACGAAACCTCAAAGAGAGTTGGGCTTCGTCCTCAAAAGGAAACAACACCAGAAAATCTAGCCTTCCATGGATTCAAACAGAAAATGCAAATGAAGCATGAAGCAGAAACGTAAATGAACAAGAACGTAAATGAACAGAAACATAAATGAAAGTAGAAGAAGAAGCAAGAATGAACTCGTAATTAGAAGCAGAAAACGGAAATTTGCATTAAGAACGAAAACTGTAACAAGGGAACAGAAAAACGTGAAAACCTAAAACCAAAGCTCTGAATAATGAAAATAGCATAGCAGAATAGAATGCCCTGCACGAATCCCAAGGCGGCTATTTAAAAAGAGTCACTCAAAGTCACTGGGCCCTATTACAATACTCTGGCCCAAAACGAAATAAACACTGAACAACATAAAATAAAATTGTGAAATTTCCTAATTAGAAATTAACTAAGGTAAGCACTGCTTTATTTGCCCTCTTCAAGTCCACAACCAAAATCCGGATTAAGCCCAATGTTTCATTAATTCCTGAAATTAGATTAAAAACATCAAATTAGCTAAATGAGCCCAAATAATAAAACTACCTAATTAATTGACAATTAAGACCAATCAATAATTAAAATGGTGCAAAAAGGGTTTAGAAAATAGAAGAAAATGATGGCACATCAGTGGGTAAGTGGATTCGAGCGTAGTGCTAGTCGTGCGCTGAGCCTAGCTGAAGAAACCTACTGCACTTAGCGCACAAATCTCGTGCTTAGCACATAGCCTTGATGCGGACCCTCTACCAGATTCTCCTTCGTGCTAAGCGTGCTGTTCGGTCGCGACAAGTGCACCGAATCACGCAAGTAGTATAAAACGGTAAGAACTGAGTATCGAACTCTCGGGGAACTTGTGTTACTTGGTAAAGCTATTTTAGTGAATAGGTGTCTAGTATGAAAAGAGATGTGTTGACTATGAACAAGAATGTAAACTAACTATCAAAAGGAAAATCACGTGAGTAATGATGCATAAAGACAAGTAGACAACACGTTGGTCTTCCTAATAGGTGTCTGATGTTAAAAGGATATTCTCTACTTAACAATGCTCATGTGTTCTATGGTGTCTCCTGAAATGCTAAACCCCGATTCCTCATGATAGTCTAGCCTAATCTCGATCAAACATCATCCTCAGATTCCTCTTATTGGACTAAACTTGACTAGAACTGCATTAAGACAAACATACAACAACTAGGTTACCGACCCCGATCCCTCGTGATAATACGATAAACTATCCCAATCCTATCAAGTTCTAAGAATCAGACCAGATTCCACTGTTGAATGATCCTAACAACACTTGCATCTATATGGTCAAGGCAAAAGCATGGTAGAATGAAGTTTTGATAGCACAGTGAACACACAAAACATCATTAAATAGATATACAAGTATTTACATTAAGTACCTACAAGGAAGAACCAACAGAGGATTTAGCTCTCCATAACTGGGAAGCTTCCTTTACAACAAATAGAAGATAAAGATGAAGGATTGAAGGATTGAAGAAATACAAGTAGTGGGGATGTCTCCTCCACCTCTAGGACCTCACAATCACTCACAAACTCATCTCAAGCTCTCAGGACGACTTCCTCTTCAAGCTCCAGTCTCTGTAGGTCTTCGCACAACAAAATCTCTCAAACTCTCTGGAACTTGGACATTTCTCTCTCTAGAAATCTTTATACATGCAGAAGCTTCAAGAAAAGGCCAAACTCCTCTCCAAAATCTGATTTGAGGCTTAAATAGGTGTCTTTGTTTGCGCTTGCGCGCTTAGCGCAACTCTGAACCGCTTAGTGCGCATTAGTGAATTTCGGCTTAGCGCGTGCTTTTCTCGCTCAGCGGATGGATTAAAGCAGTGCACTTAGCGAGATGACCCTTCGCTCATTGAATATGCACAGCTCATCCTTCTTCCAGATTCTTCCTCGCGCTCAGCCGAGAAGTGTTGCGCTCAGCGGATGGCTTACTAAGCCAGAAGATTGGCTTAGTGAGAGGGTGAAAATCAACACTTCATAAACTTGCCTAATTAACCTGAAATTGAGAGGAAATGATTATTAAACACACAAAATGGAAGTACTAAGTATTTATTACCTATCCCTAACAAAAAGTAATTACAACACTACAAAATAACCATAAATTGGAGGAGTTTGATACAATTTACACAAGTTTTATACACAAAAGTTAGTCGTATTCATTGACTAACAACTCCCCCAAATTTACAGTTTTGCTTGTCCTCAAGCAAATAAAGAATAGCTCACTGGTCCCCAAGTGACAATAACATGTAGTGACTATGTACAAAGGTGTATGCATAAAATTTATTGATTGCATGATAACATAATGGAGCAAAATGCCCTCATCACTTGTCTTTCCCAAAGCATGCAGTTATTCAAAGAGAAGAATAAAATGTAACCTGTACAATTAGATGAAGTTAGGCATAAGACAGATATCAAGGAAAGCAGCTTAAACCACAGTCTCACGGCTTTTGTTTCACTCAAGCACAGGTGTTTAAGTTATTCATTAATAACAACTAGAAAAAGGTCCAATCTTTGAACTTCATCTCATGTCATCAAGTCAGAAATGCATGAATAGAATCAGAAGGACTTTTATAGGCTTGTAGTGAGGTTTGGCTACAAAAAATCATTGGTTTTTCTAGGATTCAAAGGCTTAGATTCTAAGAGAGCACAAATCCTAGACTTATCCAATTAATCTTTTCAATACAATTAGCTTACTCATTAGCCTTTCACTTTAATTTTCTTTTGACCTTATTACAACAACACACATTTTCTTTGATTGCTCATTTATATATATATATATACAACTTATTTGTTGTGTGTGCTGATGCTCTACCTTTTACTTTACATCCCAATCAACTCCACTCCCCCAAATTTGGGTTAAATTTGCCTTGAACCATATGCTCTTCTAGAATCTAAGCAAGGTATCTGGAGATATTCATTCAAGTTCAGGGTTCAATTTTTGATAATATCATTTAGCTCACAAAGGATGCAAAGGATACAATTATAATTCAAGGTAAGCTTTTTGGTCAATTGGCTTGTATATACACAATCATGGCCTTCATCATGTCCTCATTTATACACTTCATTCTAAAATTTAGAGATTGAAGCAAAGACTATTACTCAAACCTAGTCGTTCACTCATAGTTTAAGATCATACTCTCACTGGTTATGGTTCATGTTTTTCTTTCTCAATCAATCTGTCTACTGACTAACAATTCTAATTGCAAGTTCACATTCTTATTCTTTCTTTGTCTAACATACATATTTGCTCAAACTCATGAAAAGAAACACAAACTCCATCACAATCATGCATTCAATCCAAAATCAATTCATACACCAATTTTCACAAAAAGATAAAAGTGTTTCACTGCAATATCATCAAAGTCAAGTCAAACTATTCTATATGCTTCAAAATAAGCATACCAACTAACCATAAATAAAAATAGCACTGTATATAAACATTAACCAAAATCACTAAAAACTAATGTACTGAAACTATAATCATAATAATAACAATCCAAAAAGCATCATCAGGAATTTAGAATTCCTGTGACTGGTCCTGAGTGTCCTGTGTCTGAACATCCTTCTCATCTATCAGATGAAGTATTGGAGTAGCTGGAGGAGAGGTGTTCAAAGTCAGGACTGGTGTGGTCGGTTCCTCTAGTATCTCTAGCATAGGAGTGGAGGGGTCTGCTGCATGCTGAGGCGAGGATAGGTCCACCCCTGGTGCAGGAGGCTCTGAAGTGACTTCAAGAGATCTCTCAGGAGTAGCAACACCTTCCTGTCTAACCTATGTCTCACCTGCCTCCTCCTCTACAATGAATGGCTCTGGAATGGTGGCCTCAGATGACTCATCCTCCATATGCTATGGTACCTGGGCTGTGGGACCTTCATCTTCCTTGTGAAGAGAAGGTTGGGCCCCAGGCCAGACTACACTCGCCAGAAACTACTTAATAGTAGGAATGGATCCTGGAGGCACCACCACCTATAAGCTCTGGAGTAAAATGATATGTCCCTGATGAATGCACTGAAGCATGGCTTCAAAGCGCTGAGAATCACTTTGAGCTGGGACTGAAGGAGCTGCTGGAGTAAGAGCTGCAGATGTGGAAGGAAGCTCAGTGGGCCTCGCCCTCGCCTTCCTAGCCCCACGGATAGAAACTGTCAGATCATCAGGATTCCAACAGTTCTTCCTGATGTAGGCCAAATTAATGATTGGGCTCAGGCACTCAAAAGTTAGGCTGTCAGAGACAACCCCTCTGGCTCTATATAGGGCGATGATCAGAGCAGGAAACCCTAGTCTAGAAGAGTTAGACTAGGCAATAGAAGTTATCTGGCCAGAAATAAGAGCTCCTACATTCATGTCCATGCGAGAAACTAGGCCAAAGATCAACCTAGCTCTGTCCACTGTCATATCAGAGGTATGGGAGGTAGGAGCCAGGTTGGAGTATGAGATAACACTCCACACCTGGGCTAAAGTAGTCAAATCATTCCTGAGAATCCTCCCAGGATGGCCCTCAGCGTTCAAGATGAACCCTCGGCCTGGTATGCATAAGGCAGCCTCAATCTCTCTGTAATTTGTGGGCAGCTTGCAGTATCTGGAGTATATGGGCAAAGACTCACCCTCTGCCAACACCACAGGTGTCTCCAGGAATGTGTTGAGGCTGTCAGCGTCGATTTTCACTAGATGGCCTCTGACTCTGGCTTGCTTTGGTGAAGGGCCCTTAGAGCTATATAACTTTGCATAGAACTCTTTCACCAAAGCCAAATCTATGCTCCCATCGATCAAATTGGTGAGGCGTTTATGGAAATTACGCCTCTCCAACTCAGTCTTAATATCATCCAACTCGATGTGGTAGAGCTCCACCTTCCTCTCAGGCAAGATGTTTCTCCCTAGGACATTATCCGTGTACCGGTTCCAAGCATCTAAGGAGTGAAATCTCCTTGTATCATATTGTGTTGTGGGTCTTGAACCGATACTCTTGCGTTTCCTAGAAGCCATCTACAAATAAAGGGACCAAATAGTTAATTAGGACACAAGTTATTCAAATTCAAAAACTGAAAAAGGCACTGACAGCTTAGCGAGACATGGTCCGCTTAGCTCGCCTTAACAAAATACACACTTCCGCTTAACGGCATGTTGGGCCGCTTAGGGGAAGTTGCAGAAATTCATCTTTTGCATAATTGGCTTAGCTGACAACTGCCCGCTAAGCCTAACAATTGCTGCAAGAATTTGCACTAAGCTCCTCAGAGGTTGCGCTTAGCGGCACCATACAATTCAGAAAATACACTAAGCATGGGAGCTTAGGGAGCAAGGCTCGCTTAGCCCAACGGTTGTCGCAATGAAATGCGCTTAACTCAGGAAAGCTCGACTTAGCGTGCGGCTTTCAACAAAAAATTTGTCTAAGTTACCTGGGCTTAGCAATTCAGCCTCGCTTAGCCATAGGTATTTCAGCAAGAGGATGAATGTTCATCCTCAAAAGATGAACTCGCTTAGTGTGGTAGGTGTGCTTAGCGAGTTCATCTGGAAACACATATATTCAATGAATTTTTTATGAACTAGCTTAGTGCAGCATGCTCGCTTAGCGAGTTCATCGCGTTTTCCAGAAAAAACACAAAAAATGCAGTACGTTTTCTTCCATTTTTCAAGCCTCTAAAAGGCATATCATACATACAAACCAACCAAAATGACTTATACAATACAAACATATATAAAGTCCTAATCTTTAACTACATCTAAAAAACATTCAAACCCTAAGAATCTACAGCTAAATCTAATATTTTCTAACCTAAGGTTCAACAAAGTAACAAAATAAAGGGAGTAAGGAACTTACTTGTATCGTTGATGCCTTGAAGCGTGAAGATGCAAAAGAAGGCAAAAATGCAGGAAATTGGATGCAAGAGAGAAGATTTATGTTGTTCTGAAAATTTTGGCAAATGTAAGTGTAACTGACGTTACACTCACTTGAGCAATTTTCGAGCATCTCGCTTAGCGGACGACTGCGCTAAGCGAGCCAGAAAGACATTTGGTTTCTCAAAGAGGCTCGCTTAGCGGATCTACGCGCTTAGCCCACGTTTGAAATTCAAAATCAAAAATAATTTTGTTTTTGAACACACAAAGGGCTTGGCTTAGCACGCGAAAAGGGCCGCTTAGCAAGTTCTACAGGTCAAAAAACCTGCAACTCTCGCTAAGCAGGGCTTTGGGCCAGCTTAGCTAAAATGATGCATCCTGAGTACAGAGGCGCATGCGCTTAGTGGAAAAAGGATCGCTTAGCGTAGACATTGCCACAAGGATATGAGCTTAGCTGCCATGAGTGGCGCTTAGCTCGATGAAACCCAATTTAGGCCACAAAGAATTAAGCTTAGCTGCCATGAGTGGTGCTTAGCTAAATGAACCTTAGTTCTGGCCGCAAGGAAATGAGCTTAGCGGCAACGAGTCGCGCTTAGCCAAAGAATATGATGAGCTTAGCGATCAGGCCGCCGCTTAGCCGAATTCAGATCGTATTAAATTGGCTTAGCTCAGCCTTGGCCAGCTAAGCGGACCCAATCAGCCTGAGATGAAAGGGTTGAGTGCTAAGCGCTGGAGACTCTCAGCTTAGCGCATGACCAAAGATGTGCTTAGCGCGAGGCTTGCGCTTAGAAAAAGGAATATTTTTTCAGAAAAAAATTTCTGAGTTATTTTCAGTCCCTTCCTCAAGAAATTTAAACCCTTATATCTATCATTCAAAAACAAGCTGATATACTCCACTGTACTAACTATAAAGCAAGTTCCACATGGTACAATGCATGAAAAACAAAGATAACAGAAATTAAAATTGGGTTGCCTCCCAGGAAGCGCTTCTTTAACGTCATTAGCTTGACGCTTTTACCTCAATGGCGTAATCACGTTTTGGTTCTTACTTCCAGAACCTGCTTACCCACTTCCATTACCTGTAAGCAAACACTTTGTTCTGGAGCAGGCTTGTCTTCGACAAACAAATCAAAATCAATTATTTGATCTTCAAAGCCCAGCTCCAGCTTCTTTCTCCCCATATCAACTATGCAGCTTGCAGTTAACATGAATGGCCTTCCCAATATTACAGGAATGTCAGTATCTTCACAGATATCCATTACCACAAAGTTTGCCGAGAAGATAAAATGTTTTACTCTGACCAGCACATCTTCAATTACTCCATATGGTCTTGTAATGGAGCGGTCAACAAGTTGTAAAGTCATCCTAGTGGGCATGATCTCCAACTCTCCAAACCTTCTGCACATGGAGAGTGGCATTAAGTTAATACTGGCTCCCAGGTCAATAAGAGCTTTTCCCACAGTGACTTCTCCAATTGAACAAGGAATGGTTACACTCCCAGGGTCTTTATGCTTGGGTGGAAGGATCTTTTGAATCACAACACTACCATTTCCTTCCACAACAATGTTTTCCTGGTGAATATACTTGTGTTTCCTTGTTAACATATCCTTTAAGAACTTGGAGTAGAGTGGCATCTGCTGTAAAGCTTCTCCGAAGGGCATGGTTATTTCCAGTTTCCTGAAAATATCTAAGAATCTCGCCAAATGGTGGTCCTTCTCCTTCTTGGAAGGTACCACAGGATATGGTACTTCCACACCTTCATTCACAGCTTTTTCTTTTTTCTTCTCTCTAGCCTGTTCACTTCTACTCCTCTCGTCATTCTTATTTTTTTCATTTTTTTTCAATTTTTTTATTTTCTTTTTCTTTTTCTACTTCTTTTTCTTTTTCTTTTTCTTGGTCATTAAATTCTGTTTTCTTGACCATTATTTGTTTTTCTTTTTCTTGATTACTTTCACATATCACATAATCTTTCTTTTCATCAGTGCCTTTCTTTTCAGCAGCTTTCTTCTTGGGCACAACACTTTCCTCATCCTCCGCCTCCACAAACCTCTTACTCCTTGTCATCACAGCTTTGCATTTCTCCTTGGGATTTTTTTCTGTATTTGCCACAAAACTATTGGATGACTTGTCAGCTATCTGCTTGGCCAGTTGTCCCACCTGGACCTCAAGGTTTTTCAATGCTGACTCAGTGCTTTTATGATTTGACATTGTTACCTGCATAAACTAAGTGAAAGTCTCCTCCAGCTTAGTAGTCCTCTGAGAGATGTTAGGCCCTTGTTAGATTGGCCTATTCGAAGGTCCACCCTGGTCTTTGTTGAATTGATTGCCAGGGTGTGATCTCCACTGTCCTTGTTGATTATAAGGACCATGTTGGAAGCCTGAAAATCCTCCTTGAGTATATTCGTGTCTCTGTTGATTTCCCATATAGTGAACTTCTTGAGTTTTTTCTTCAATGGGAATACATTGGCCTGTTTTATAATCCTCACGACAGATGGTACAACCTGTAACCTGCAAAATAGAAGAATGTGTAGGTTGACCAATAGACAGTTTAGTTGGCAACTTACCAAGTGTTTCTGTTAAAATCTCAAGTTGCTTAGAAAGCAACTTATTTTGTGCCAATAAAGCGTCATGTGATGATAGTTCTAACAAGCTTTTCTTTGTGGGTTGATGAACTCTATCGCGCAGAATAGCATGATCACTGGCTGACATATTCTCAATTACCTCAGTTGCCTCTTCAAGGGTCTTCAACTTTATTTTTCCCCCTGCTGAAGCATCTAACAGTTGCTTGGTTTGTGGTCTCAGCCCATCTATAAACATATTCAATTGAATTGACTCAGAGAACCGATGGGTGGGAGTCTTTCTCAATAAACCTCTAAACCTTTCCAACGCTTCACTCAAGGACTCGTCAAGGAACTGATGAAATGAAGAGAGCTTTCCCTTCCGCAATCTTAGACTCTGGGAAATATTTCTTTAGAAACTTTTCAACAACTTCTTCCTAGGTTTTCAGACTGTTACCCTTAAATGAGTGGAGCCACCTTTTGGCTTCTCCTGCCAAGGAAAATGAGAATAGGCTGAGTCTAATAGCTTCATCTGGCACACCTGCAATCTTTACAGTGTTACAGATTTCAATGAATGTTGCCAAATGTGCATAGGGGTCCCCATTTGGTAATCCTTGGAATAAGTTCCCCAGTATTAAATAAATCAAAGAATGATGGTAGTTTATGTTATGAGCTTGCACTTCAGGATGTGCAATGCTGGTAAAGAATTGCGGCACTAAACTGCTTGAATAATCCTCAAGGGTAACTCTCTGCTAGTGTTCATCCGCCATAGAAACGGCTTCTGGCAAATAGTTCACAGATTCCCTTGTTGATGGTGAATCAGATGAAGAATCAGAAAAATGAGTTTCTTCCTCAAGAATGGACGCTACTATCCTATCTTGCAGTAATTTTCTTCTCCTCTCGGCTCTGTTCCTTCTCAACGTAGCTTCAATCTCCAAGTCTAGAGGAACTAAATTTCCTGTGAGAGATCTATTCATATAAAACACTAACAAAAACAGCGGTTATCCAGTTCAAGAGGAAAACAAATATGAATTGAAAGTAAATATTCACAATTTATCAAAGAATAAAGAATAGACACCTAGGACTGGACTAACTTTCCAAATAGAAAGAAGTTCCTCGGCAACGGCGGCAAAAACTTGTTTGATCGCGGCAAGTGCACCGGGTCGTGCAAGTAGTATAAAACGGTAAGAACCAAGTATCGAACTCTTGGGGAACTTGTGTTACTTGGTAAAGCTATTTTAGTGAATATGTGTCTGGTATGAAAAGAGATGTGTTGACTATGAACAGGTATGTAAACTAACTATCAAAAGGAAAATCACGTGAGTAACACGTTGGTCTTCCTAATAGGTGCCTGATGTTAAAAGGATATTCTCTACTTAACAATGCTCATGTGTTCTATGGTGTCTCCTGAAATGCTAAACCCCGATTCCTCATGATAATCTAGCCAAATCTCAATCAAGCATCATCCTCAGATTCCTCTTGTTCAACTAAACTTGACTAGAACCGCATTAAGAAAAAGATACAACAACTAAGTTATCATACCCCGATCCCTCGTGATAATACAATAAACTAGCCTCGTCCTATCAAGTTCTAAGAATCAGACCAGTTTCCACTATTGAATGATCTTAACAACACATGCATCTACGTGATCAATGCAAAAGCATGGTAGAATGAAGTTTTGATAGCACAGTGAACACACAAAATAACATTAAATAGATATACAGGTATTTATATCAAGTACCTACAAGGAAGAACCAACAGAGGATTTAGCTCTCCATAACTGGGAAGCTTCCTTTACAACAAAGAGAAGAGAAAGATGAAGGATTGAAGAAATACAAGTAGTGGGGATGTCTCCTCCACCTCTAGGACCTCACAATCACTCACAAACTCATCTCAAGCTCTCAGGACGACTTCCTCTTCAAGCTTCGGTCTCTGCAGGTCTTTGCATAGCAAAATCTCTCAAACTCTCTGATGTGCCATTATTTTCTCCTATTTCTTAACCCTTTTTGCACCATTTTAATTAATGATTAGTCTTAATTGTCAAATTAATTAGGTAGTTCTATTATTTGGGATCATTCAGCTAATTTGATGTTTTTAATCTAATTTCAGGAATTAATGAAGTATTGGGCTTGAATCCAGAATTGGGCCTGGACTTGAAGAGGACAGACTATTTTATTCTACAAAATTTTATCTTATCTAGACTTTATCTTATCTAGATATTATTTAGATTTGATCTCATCTAGATATTATTTCATCTAGATCTTATCTTATTTTATCTTATCTAGATTTGATTTTATTTTATTTATGGGCTTGGATTTAAAATAGATTTGTAAGCTTTGGGGCTGAAAAACTATATAACAGCACCAAGGTTCTAGTTTAGTCTCTCTTCTCTCTCTCCTCTCCTCTCTCCTCTTTCGTTTTTTAGTTTTAGGCTTCTCTTATTCTTTTAGACACTTTTTCATTTTGCAATTCCAGTTTTTACTTTTCGTTTTCGCAATAAAATTTCGTTCTCTATTGATTAATGGAAGGCTAAGTCTCCAACGTTGTTTTCTCTTGAGGATCAAGCACAGCTCTCTTTCTATTATTACTATTAAATTCTGATCAGTTTTTCCTCTTCACCAATTACTCTGTATTTGTTGCTATTAATTCATGCATGCTTAGTGCTTGATTAATTGCCTCTGAACTTAATTTACGTTCATTCTTAATGATCGTTTATGATTAATTTGTCTATGTGTTGCTTAATCACATAATGAATGCCTTATGTTAAATTTCGCTTAGTAATTTAATTTAGGGTTGGATTAAGTGGTTGAACTGATAAAGGATAAACTCTTGTAACCTAGGATAAGAGACTTGCTTGCGAAACAAGGGGAAGCAACGTGTTTTAATTCTGATATTTTCTAATTCACATCTATTCGCTGTTTAATTTACAAAAGCAAACAACCCCTCCCCCCATTCGTTACTATTTTCCTACTATCTGTTATGAACATTTGGTTTATCATTGCTCGTTGGGAAATAACCTAGGATCACTTCCTAGTTATTGCATTTTAATGTTTATTTGATTTGGGCACAGCCTCGATCAAATTTGGCGCCGTTGCCGGGGAGCAATGTCCAAAGGTTCATAATAGCTAGTGATTCGTGTTTTATGTTTAGTTGTTTTAAGTTTTCGTGTTATGTTAGTGTTGTTTAGTATCGTTTAGTGTCTTGTTATTTTGTTTAGTTTGGTGTTTTGTTTTAGTTTTTATGTTCAGCGCTTTCCCTGTTTCAATTTTTGTGTTTTGCTGTGAATAGTGCTTTGTGACGGATTTAGCGGCCACTTTTGCTGATCTGGAAAACAGAGTAGTAGTGCAAATCCCTTACCGACTGAATTAGTGACTGTTGCTGTTTAATTGGCGATTTTTGTTTTGATAGTTAGGGTTGTTATTTTTGGTTGAATTTTGGTGTGGTAGGTTCTTTTGACTCATATTTTGTGTGAAAAATACCAGGAACACTTGTTGTGGTCAGATTTGAGAGATTCAAAAAAATTTGAGAACTTGTGTTTACCAAAACTTCAAATGGCCATAACTTTTGCTCCAGGTATCAGAATGACTATTATTATATATGTATTTGGAGTAGAAAAACATTTCCCATACAGTGGCAACCTGCTAAAGGCTGGCTAAGGTCTCTAGCTAGCCAAAATCGCCTGTTTACTAGTTTTATTATTTTTCAAGTTTTATTGTTTTATTTTTCTAAACTTTCCTTAGGTAGTTTCCATAGTTAGACTTTGAATTTTTGCCTGAAAATTTGTGTGTCATCTTTTCATGATTTTAGGGTGTTGCTCATAAAATTTTAATTCATTTGGATATAATTTGAGGGTAGTTGTAGTTCAAACCTACAATATTACTTGCATAAGAAGGCAACTAGTTGTGCATGCTAAATGTAGTGTATGACTAGAGGCAATCCATCTGACTTACAACCCTTTGATCCTGAGATAGATATGACATTTCATAGAGTAGTTAGGCATCATTTTGTACCTTTTGAGCATCCTGAGCATTTTATTATTGGTGAGACTGAGCATTTTGTGGTTGGTAATTTTGAGCATCCTGATTTTGAGCATTATAGTTTTGAACATTCTGATTTTGAGCATTCTGAGAACATGGCCCAACCTCCACCCCGTGAGAGGACTCTAAGGGAAATGGCTGCACCTGATTTCACCTACGAAAGCTTGTGCATCCAATACCCTGATGAGGATGTCCCATATGTTCCTAAAACTGGACTGATTCATTTGCTTCCAAAGTTTCATGGCCTTGCAGGTGAAGACCCGCACAAACATCTGAAAGAATTCCATATTTTCTGCTCCACAATGAAACCCCTAGATGTCCAGGAGGATCACATATTTTTGAAGGCTTTTCCTCATTCTCTAGAGGGAGTGGCAAAGGACTGACTATATTACCTTGCTCCAAGGTCCATCACGAGCTGGGATGACCTCAAGAGAGTATTCTTAGAAAAAACATTCCCTGCTTCCGGGACCACATCCATCAGAAAGGATATGTCAGGCATTAGGCAACTCAGTGGAGAGAACCTATATGAATATTGGGAGAGATTTAAAAAACTATGTGCCAGTTGCCCTCACCACCAGATTTCTGAGTAGCTTCTTCTCCAATATTTTTATGAAGGACTCAGTAACATGGAGAGAAGTATGATAGATGCTGCCAGTGGTGGAGCCCTTGGAGACATGACCCCTACTGAAGCCAGAAATTTAATTGAGAAGATTACTTCAAACTCCCAGCAATTTAGTGCCAGAAATTATGCTATTGTCATTAGAGGAGTGCATGAAGTAGCCACGAATTCATCTTCATTAGCAAAGACTAAGAAGCTTGAAGGTAAACTAGATGCCTTGGTTAACCTGGTAACCCAACTGGCCATGAATCAAAAAACTGCACCTATCGCCAGACTCTGTGGTTTATGCTCCTCTGTCGACCACCACACAGACCTTTGCCTTTCTTTGCAACAATCTGAAGCAATTGAACAGCCTGAAGCTTATGCTGCAAACATCTACAATAGACCTCCTCAACCTCAGCAGCAAAATCAGCCACAACTGAACAATTATGACCTCTCCAGCAACAGGTACAATCCTGGGTGGAGGAATCATGCCAACCTTAGATGGTTGAATCCTTCACAACAACAGCAACAAGAACAACAACCTTATTTTCAGAATGTTGCTGGCCCAAGCAGACCATACGTTCCTCCACTAATCTAGTAACAACAACAACAACAACCCCAAAAACAGCAAACAGTTGAGGCTCCTCCGCAACCTTCCCTTGAAGAACTTGTGAGGTAAATGACTATGCAAAATATGCAGTTTCAACAAGAGACCAAAGCCTCCATTCAGAGCTTAACTAATCAGATGGGACAATTGGCTACACAGTTAAATCAACAACAGTCCCAAAATTCTGACAGATTACCTTCTCAATCTGTTCAGAATCTCAAAAATGTGAATGCCATTACATTGAGGTCGGGAAAGCAATGTCAAGGACCTCAACCAGCAACATCTTCCTCATCCGCAAATGAAACTGCCCAACTTCACCCTACTCCAGAAAAAGATGATGACAAAAATTTAAAGAGTAAGTTACCTAACAATTTCTATGCAGGTGAATCTAAAGAGAAGCAGCATATCCCTTTTCCATTCCCTCCAAGAGCAAATTCCAACAAAAAAATGGAAGAGACAAAGAAGGAGATATTGGAAACATTTAGAAAAGTAGAGGTAAACATACCTCTACTGGATGCAATAAAGAAAATTCCAAGATATGCTAAATTCTTGAAGGAGTTGTGCACTAATAAGCGGAAGCTTAAAGGAAGTGAAAGAATTAGTATGGGCAGAAATGTCTCCGCATTGATTGGTAAATTTGTTCCCCAAATCCCTAAAAAATGTAAAGATCCAGGTACATTCAGCATACCTTGTATTATAGGGAACAGTAAGTTTGACAATGCCATGCTAGATTTAGGAGCTTCTGTTAGTGTTATGCCTCTTTCTATTTTTAATTCTCTATCTCTTGGTCCCTTGCAGTCAACTGATGTGGTAATTCATTTAGCTAATAGAAGTGTTGCCTATCCTACTGGTTTCATAGAGGATGTCTTAGTTAGAGTTGGTGAACTGATTTTCCCTGTTGACTTTTATATTTTGAATATGGAGGAGGGATTTTCTAAAGGATCAGTTCCCATCATTCTAGGCAGACCTTTTATGAAAACTGCTAGAACTAAGATAGATGTATATGCAGGCACACTATCTATGGAGTTTGGTGATATAATTGTTCATTTTAATATTCTTGATGCTATGAAACACCCATCTGAAGATCTTTCTATATTTCATGCTGAAATAATTGACCATAGGAAGGAGGAGTTGATTCCTACTCGGGTGCAGAACAGTTGGAGAGTCTGCATCGACTATAGGAGGCTGAACCAGGTTACCAAAAAGGACCATTTTCCCCTGTCATTCATTGACCAGATGCTTGAACGCCTGGCAGGTAAATCTCACTACTATTTCCTTGATGGTTTTTCTGGTTATATGCAAATCACTATTGCTCCTAAGGATTAGGAAAAAACCACATTCACCTGCCCCTTCGGCACTTTTACCTATAAGAGGATGCCTTTCGGCCTGTGCAATGCCCCTGGTACCTTCCAGCGGTGCATGATTAGTATTTTTAGTGATTTTTTAGAAAATTTCATAGAGGTGTCTATGGATGATTTCACTATATATGGATCCTCTTTTGATATTTGTTTGGATAGTCTGGAAAAGGTTTTGAATAGATGCACTGAAACTAACCTTGTTCTAAATTTTGAAAAATGTCATTTTATGGTTGAGCAAGGTATAGTTTTAGGCCACATTATTTCCAATAAGGGCATTGAAGTAGATCCTGCAAAAATTTCTGTTATTTTACAGTTGCCTTACCCCTCTTGCGTGCGAGAGGTGCGATCTTTTCTTGGTCATGCAGGATTCTTCAGGCACTTTATAAGAGATTTTAGCAAAGTAGCCCTTCCACTATCCAACTTGTTGCAAAAGGTGGTGGAGTTTGACTTCAATGATAAATGCAAAGAGGCTTTTGATTGCCTCAAAAGAGCACTGACTACCACCCCCATCATCCAGGCACCCGACTGGACAGCCCCTTTTGAGCTTATGTGTGATGAATCAAATTATGCATTGGGGGCTGTCCTTGCTCAGAAAATTGATAAATTGCCTAGGGTGATATATTATGCTTCTAGGACTTTAGATGTTGCCCAAGCGAATTATACTACTATTGAGAAAGAGCTACTAGCCATAGTTTTTGCTCTTGAAAAATTCCGTTCTTATTTGCTTGGTACTCGCATTATTGTTTATACTGACCATGCAGCTTTAAAGTACTTGTTGAAGAAGGTTGATTCAAAGCCAAGGTTTATCCGATGGATGCTCTAGCTCCAAGAGTTTGACTTGGAGATTCGTGATAGGAGCAGAGCACAAAATTTAGTTGTTGATCACTTAAGTCGGATCGAACATGTGTCTAATGAGGACTCACTGTGGAAGCAATGCCTTCCAAGGTTATTTTGATGATGCCAAAGAATCAAGAGTTAAGCAAAGTTTCAAGCAAATATTCAAGAATCAAGTTTCAAGTTTCAAGATTTAAGATTTAAGATTCAAGAATCAAGAAGAATCAAGATCAAGATTCAAGACTCAAGATTCAAGAATCAAGAGAAGACTCAATCAAGATAATTATTAAAAGGTTTTTCAAAACATTGAGTAGCACATGAAGTTTTCACAAAAATATTTTACCAAAGAGTTTTACTCTCTGGTAATCGATTACCAGAAGATAGTAATCGATTACCAATAGCCAGCATTGTTTTTCAAATTGATTTACAAAGCTGTAATCGATTACCATAATCATGTAATCGGTTACCAGTGTTTTTAAAATGTTAAGATTTTCAAAATTCAAAATGAAGAGTCACATCTATTGATGTGTAATTGATTACACCTTTATGGTAATCGATTACCAGTGACTGTTTTCGAAAAATTCATTTCCAAAAGTCACATTTTTTCAAGTGACTTGTTTATGAAGATTCTTTCAAAAGTCATATCTTTTTAAGTGATTAGTTTTAAAGGAATTGCCAAGAGTTACAAGTTTAGACTTGAGTCGTCAAGAAACTATAAATATGTGACCATGGCATGAAACAATAAAAAATTATCTCAATCATCTCTTTCAATCATCTTTCAATGTTTTCTTTCATCTCTTTCAATAGTTTTTCTGTTTCATCTTCTCTTCATCTTTCTAAAAGTTTTTGTTCAAAACATTCTCTTTCAAGAAAAGTTCTTTGTTCAAAAACTTGTGCTATTCATCTTTTTCATTCCCTTCTCCCTTTGCCAAAAAAGAATTCGCCAAGGACTAACCGCCTAAATTCTTTTTGTGTGTTTGTCTTCTTCTTCCCTACTCTTTTACTTTCCGCTGTGCATTTTAATTTCCGTTTTTAATTTTGGTTAAGTTTCTCTTCTACTCCTTATTCACTTAACAACATAGTAAAAGCCTTAGAAGAGTAAATTTTTAATTAGTAAAGGTTTAGGAATAATTAATTCAACCCCCCTTCTTAATTATTGTGAGGCCACTCGATCCAACAAGTGGTATCAGAGCAGGTATCTTGTAGAAAGTCTAACAACTTCAAGATTAATGGCCTCTTTAGATTCTTTGTCTTTCAAAAGAATTTTCAGGAACAGGTTATTCCAAGATCTTGATGAAGACCAAGTCAATTTGTGTCTCATAACAAAATTTGATGAGAATAACAAAGAAGATTCTATAAGGAAGAAGTGGTACATAAACAGTGGATGTTCCAAGCACATGATGGGTGATGTATCCAAATTCACAACTATTTCCCCCAAGAAAGGTGGACATATTACATACGGCGACAACAATATTAGTAAAATCTCAAAAGAGGTAATATCTAAGTCATCTCTATGAATTAAGGTATGAGTAGTATTTTCAGTTAATTTATTTTTGTGGCTAATAGAAAATAATTGTTGAATTTTTTTTATTGTGTTTACAATGTTTAAATAACTATATTTAGTCTTAATTTTGAATATGTATGATTAATTGAATTTTTTCTGAATTGATTAATGCTTGAATTGTTTATGTTTTGTTTCTAAGATGATTATATTCTGTTGAAAAATAAAAAATGTTTTGACATGTTAGAATAATTGAATTAAGTAAATAATTACCATGACATGTGTTGATAATTGTTATTTGATACTTAAAATTTAGTGTTTAATTAATCGATTACAGTAGAACAGACTTAGTATTATAAATTGAAGATAAGTCCAAAATTAGTTGATTATGTTAAAATTTATTGTAATTAATTAACTATATTTAGTTTAAATAATTTCAATATACATGATTGATTTTTTTGTCTTTGATAATTGTGTCCAAGTAGTTGAAAGTTTGAAAATTAAAATATGGAAGTTATTGGAAGTTTGAAAATTAAAATTTGAAAGTTATTGGAATTTGAAAGTCGAAAATGGAAGTTGGAAGTTGAAAAAGGAAGTTACTGGAAGTTGAAATTTAAATTTAAAATTTAAAATTTAAAATTTAAAATTTAAAATTTGAAATTTGAAATTTTTTAAATAGAAATTATTGAGCTTAGTTAGTTGATTGTTAATTAAATTTAATTAAATTTGAAATGTTTGATGATTGATTGTGTTTGAGAGTTATTATGATTTTTTTTTTACATTTAAAAAGTTATGCTGATTATTTTGATAATATATATTTTTAAAATGATTATGCATGATTTTTTTATGTGATATGTGATTAGTCATTTATGAATGGTTATGTATGGTTTTTTATCTCTTGTATGATTCTTGCATAATTTTTAATACGACATGTGAGTTACTTGCTTAAGGTTCATTCATAAAGTTTTTCAAAATCCATTATGTTATATTTTTTCTTTTTTATATAAGAATTTTCATATATAAAGTAATTTTTTTATTCTGAAAAATGTGTTATCAAGCATGAGCATGATAAAGATATTGAGCATATAGGTTTCATAGAAAATAATGTTTACATGATTGACTGAGTTCTTTGAACTTTCTAAGTTTTTAAATTATCTTTAACAAATTTGAATGTTTAAAGATGCCTGTGATCTATATCCTTCAATCCTTGTATAATTCTTGTTTGATATGTTTGAATTACTTGATTGATTGTTCAAAAAAAAATTTATATGTTTTTCAAAATTATTATATTTTATTTCAAATAAAATTATTTTAATATGGTGAAAACTTCTATGTTAATAAAAAAAAAAAAACTCATCTTGGTATGTGTTGATAGTCAATTAGCACTTAGTCTTAGGAAAAAGGTGACTGTATTTTAAAATTTGTAGATATTAAAAACCAACCTGTAGACATCTTCACAAAACCACATAGTCTTAGACAAATGATTTATGTTTTGATGACTTATGACTTATTTGTTGTTTATGCACATATGCTTCTATTATAATATGAGGATAATTTATTATCTTGTTTGATTTCTATAAGTTTCTCTTTTCTTGTTTAATTATTATATTTTGATTTTAATCCTTGTATTTGGCTATGTTTTTATGACATTTGAATACTTAGTATTTCTTTTAATACTTGCTTAGTATGACTGAACATGATGATTATATTGACTTGCCCTTGGTTGTTTATGATTATGTGTTTTAAACTTAATTACTTCAATGATATATGGCTAGTGGTATGTACTTACATTTGGTATTATGTTTTATTTGAATATTGTGGATGGCTTTCTAGTTTATTTGATGTTATGAATGAAGTATTGTCTTTCTAAGTTTGATGAATGGTTAAGTTATCTTGTTTGATTGTTTTCTATTCTTTTGTATGATTAGTCATTTATGTATGTTTTATATGTCTTACGTACTTTGGCTTTTTGTTGATGCCAAAGGGGGAGAGAAATAGGGATTAAATCAAGAACTCACATAAGTAATTAACATAATTTCAAGTGAAGCATAAATTCAAAAACAAAGGGGGAGAATATGGAGAAATAAGTGAGTGATCGACTAGGAAAAAGAATGTGTATGTGTTTCTTGATTTCAGGGTTGTCATCATCAAAAAGGGGGAGATTGTGGAAGCAATGCCTTCCAAGGTGTCGCAACCTACCCTTCGGCGGGAGGGCGACGCGAGACTCGCGGGATGCGTGTTCCACGAAAGGAATACGCGCGGAGTCGCCACCAACGTTTATTTGAGGAAAACGTCGGAAAAACCGAAAAAGACGCGATCTACGAACTTTTTAGTGAAAGGTTCGGGAGTTGTATTTACGCACGGGGAAGGTATTAGCACCCCACACGTCCGTCCCAAGGGACGGCAGCCTTTAATCGAATGTGCAAACATGACTTTGATTTTTATGTTCCCTTTTATGTTCTTATATCCTTTATACCCTTTTTATATTTTTTCTTTTTTGTGGTCGACAAGGGTGTTTCCCTTTGCTCCTACGTATTCCTCAATTTGTGATGAGGAAATCAGACCTACGTAGTTCTTTCGGAACAAGTGATTCTCTTTTTGCTTAAGAGGTGATCATTTTAAGGCGTTGGACCTTAAAAATGATCCATTTTACTTAGTGAGAAATTGAAATGACAAACTTCAAAAGCCTATTTTTTATGGACGAGCTTGACTAGGCGAGTTGATTTTAGCCTTAGTTTCACTTTAGTTATTAATCAATTCGATTAAGAATGAGAAATCCCAAAGAGAAAACGTCCGATTGATTTTCCGCTTTATTTGGCTAAAAGATGTTTTTTTGATTATTATATTATTTTTTACCTCTTTTTTGATTTCCAACGTGGTTACGGTACGACCGAACGGTCGGAATTTATTTTAATCGAAGTAAATGGATAATACAATTCAAACGTTCGGTGGAAATTGATTTTATTTTTAAGTTAAGCGAGAAATGACTTAAGTAAAATGGCTTAAGCACGTCAACAGGGGGTATAAAAAGTAAACAAAACGAGAATAAAAATGCACGAAACACAATGTGGACCACCATGGGTGCATAGAATGAATCGAAAAGCTTGGTTCGAGGTACTTACCCATTGAAGATCAAAGAACGATGAAGAACGAATGAAGAACGTCGAAGAACGGTTAAAACCTTTGCGAAATTCCTCACGGAAAACGTTACGGAAACGTTTCGGAAGCGCCTCGGCTTAGATTTTCTTCACGGAAACAATTTTTCCAAGCAAATTCGAAAGAGAGAGAAGTGCCAAAGGGGATGAACCCTTTTCTTCTTCACTTCCTCCCCTATTTATAGCAAAATAGGGGAGGTGGTTGCCGCCCAGCTCGCCCAGGCGAGCTCAGCTCGCCCAGGCGAGCCAGGTTGCTTCCTCCAGAAGCAACAGCCTTCTGGAGGAATATTCTGGAGGGCCCAAGTGGGCCTGGGTGCTATTTGCACCCCCATTTTTACTAAGTACACCCCCCTCTGCTTTTTTTGGTGATTCTTTTTTCGTAAAGTTACGGAAACTTACGAATTTCGTAACGATACTTGTTTTCTTTCCGTAATGTTACGGAACCTTGCGGATTACATAATCATCCCCTTTTTGACTTACGGAATGTTACGGAACCTTGCGGATTACATAATCATCCCCTTTTTGACTTACGGAATGTTACGGAACCTCACTTAATTATGCAACGATGCTTCCATTTGATTTCCGGTGTGTCACGAAAACTTACGGATTGTGCATCAATATTTTTTTGGTTTTTCGGCATGTCCTGGAATTTCACAAATTGCCTAATGATGGGTGCCAAGCACCTCACAAGGACCAAAGAAAGGTCGCATGTCATCAAGCAAAGGAATCGCACGAAGACAGTACATATGGAGGCTTCAATCCCTTCTCCGTCTCTCTGACGTTTAGGAACTCTATCAGAGCAGTCAGAGGAAAAATTGGACAAATCTCAGGAAACTGCAAGAGATGCCGCTATCGCAGTCGGAAGACACGTGAGTCTGCTTAGAGGTAAGGGATGAGTTTATCACAATTGGGGGTTAGAATGAACATGTGTAGGGATCCTTAGAGAACTAAATTTGGGTTTATTTTGGAATGTTTATTGAATTTTAATTATTCTTTATGATTATAAATATAATATTGTTGTATTCTATGTACCAATTGATGTTCTGATGAGAATTAATTAATAAACTTGAGTGCTCTAGATGTTTTTGTGTTTTGACCCATGATTTTGATATAATTGTGTGAAATTATTTGAAGGGTTTTATTGCTCATGTTGGGACAAACCTTTTGTATAAATTATTATATTGAGATTATGAAATGGTGATTCAAATTACGAGTATGTGATAAATTGAACCTGTGATAAATGGTGAAATAAATGTATATTGATGTGTGTGTATTGAGTTGTGAGCTATGAACAGTGCAATCACACAATTATAAGACCCTTTAAGGGCGATGGGTATTGTGATGGAATCCACTATGGGAACCCGACGGGTTAAAATGACTTTGAAAACAATTGATTAAATGTGTGTATTGCATAGTTCATAGGTAAAGCGTATATGATTCATGAGGTGTGATAACGTGTTAAATTGAGATTATACCATTGTGATTTTGATTAAGTTATGTGATAAATTGAGTATGTATATGATTGAGATATATATGTGCATTGAGGTGTTGTGTGCATTGAGTTGTGAACTATGAATCGTACAATCACACGACCATAAGTCCCTTTAAGGGCGATGAGTTAATGCTAAGTCCTTTTTAGGGCGACGAGTTAATGCTAAGTCCCTTTTAGGGCGACGAGTTGATGTTAAGTCCCTTTTAGGGCAATGAGTTGATGCTAAGTCCTTTTTTGGGCGATGAGTTAATGTTAAGTCCCTTTAAGAGCGACGAGTTAATGATAAGACCCTTAAAGGGCGATGAGTTAAAATTATTTTGAGAACAATTGAGGAGTCGTGTGTTTTGTACAGTTCATAGATAGAGTCTGTGTGCTAAAATATTTTCTGGGTTGGACCTGAATCAGGAGGGAGAGGCCCTGATGGACTCTTCGGAGTGTAGGCCTTGGGGGTCACCCAGTTTGAGTGCTCCTTTAAGCCTATGTTGATCCCATATGGTTGAAGCATTCTCGCAAAACACTGTGACCCTGACTGGTCTCCCTATGATATTACCTAGTGAGAGTGACTTGACTTGCTAGTGTGTGGTTTGTCTTGTCATGTACTCCTAAGCGCCTGATGAGGTTTTTCACTAACATGGTAGCACTATGCATATAGGATTGAGTCTTAGTGTATATGTTGCATAACGCTTGTGTATTGATCGATATTGATTGACTTGATGATATTGTGTTTTGATCCTTGAGTACGTGAATGTTGTGAAAATAAATGAAATGTGTGGTGTTGCAATGTAATGTTGTGCGACAAAGTGGTAAAATAACGTGAGTGATGCTTAAGTAAGTTGTATTTTGTTTATATGATATTTATACCTACATGTTATCTTGTTTCTCTCCCATTAGTTAGGAATGTGATAACTCACTCCCTGTGTGTTGTTTGTGTTTGGATCCTGTGATGATCTTGAACTTTGTGTTCAGGGGAGTAGATGAATAGGTGGATGACTATGAAGAACCTCATGCTAGAGGACACGGGAACACAATGCTCTGATAGGATATAACATTAGGATATATGTTCTATATTAATTGTATGAAGCTTAGACGGTCTTGTTTGAGCCGAGATGACTTTATTATTTATTTGGACAAGTTTGAATATGATGTAGAAGAAAGTGAATGTGAGTCTTTTACCCCTTTGAAAGGCTTGTATTTAAAAATGTTTTAAAAATAATTTTAATTAATATTTGAATTTTTATTCCTTTATTAGTATATATGTGAGGGGTAGAGGGTGTCACACACATTCCTTTCATTCCTTGATGTTCATTGAGAAATATGTAAATGTTTTTGTTTGCCTCTCTTTGATATCCTTGGATTTTGTTCTTTATTTCATTTTGCCCAGGAGTGCAAAAGGCTAAGTATGGGGGGTTTTCATGTGCCATTATTTTCTCCTATTTCTTAACCCTTTTTGCACCATTTTAATTACTGATTAGTCTTAATTGTCAAATTAGTTAGGCAGTTTTATTATTTGGGCTCATTCAGCTAATTTGATGTTTTTAATCTAATTTCAGGAATTAATGAAGCATTGAGCTTGAATCCAAAATTGGGCTAGGACTTGAAGAGGGTAGACTATTTTATTCTACAAAATTTTATCTTATCTAGACTTTATTTTATCTAGATATTATTCAGATTTGATCTCATCTAGATATTATTTCATCTAGATATTATCTTATCTTATCTAGATTTCATTTTATTTTATTTATGGGCTTGGATTTAAAATAGATTTGTAAGCTTTCAGGCTGAAAAACTATATAACAACATCAAGGTTCTAGTTTAGTCTCTCTTCTCTTTTTCCTATCCTCTCTCCTCTTTCGTTCTTTAGTTTTAGGTTTCTCTTATTCTTTTAGACACTTTTTCGTTTTGCAATTCCAATTTTTACTTTTCGTTTTAGCAATAAAATTTCGTTCTCTATTGATTAATGGAAGGCTAAGTCTCCAGTGTTGTTTTCTCTTTAGGATCAAGCACAGCTCTCTTTGAGGTTCTATTATTATTATTAAATTCTGATCAGTTTTTCCTCTTCACCAATTATTCTGTATTTGTTGCTATTAATTCATGCATGCTTAGTGCTTGATTAATTGCCTCTGCACTTAATTTACGTTCATGCTTAATGATCGTTTATGATTAATTGGTGTATGTGTTGCTTAATCACATAATGAATGCCTTGTGTTAAATTTCACTTAGTAATTTAATTTAGGGTTGGATTAAGTGGTTGAACTGATAAAGGATAAACTCTCGTAACCTAGGATAAGAGACTTGCTTGTGAATCAAGGGGAAGCAACGTGTTTTAATTCTGATATTTTCTAATTCACATCTATTCGCTGTTTAATTTACAAAAGCAAACAATCCCCCCCTCCATTCGTTACTATTTTCCTACTATCTGTTATGAACATTTGGTTTATCATTGCTCATTGGGAAACGACCTAGGATCACTTCCTAGTTACTGCATTTTAATGTTTATTTGACTCGGGTACGGTCTCGATCACTCTCTGGAACTTGGACCTTTCTCTCTCTAGAAATCTTTAGACCTGCAGAAGCTTCAAGAAAAGGCCAAACTCCTCTCCAAAATCTGATTTTAGGCTTAAATAGGTGGCTTTGTTTGCGCTTGCATGCTTAGCGCAACTCTGAACTGCTTAGTGCGCATTAGTGAATTTTGGCTTAGCGTGTGCTTTTCTCGCTCAGCTGATGGACTGAAGCGATGCGCTTAGCGGGATGACCTTTCGCTCAGCGAATATGCACAGCTCATCCTTCTTCTAGATTCTTCCTCGCGCTCAGCCGAGAAGTATTGCACTCAATGGATGGCTCGCTAGGCCAGAAGATTGGCTTAGCGAGAGGGTGAAAATTAGCACTTCATAAACTTGCCTAATTAACCTGAAATTGAGAGGAAATGATTATTAAACACACAAAATGGAAGTACTAAGTATTTATTACCTATCCTTATCAAAAAGTAATTACAACACTACAAAATAGCCATAAATTGGAGGAGTTTGATACAATTTACACAAGTTTTATACACAAAAGTTAGTCATATTCATCGACTAACACGCGCTAAAGCTGCGCTTAGCGATGGATGCACGCTTAGCCCAATTGTTGAGCTAAGCTCAACTGCCACTTTTTGCACTTCATGACTTAACCTCTTTTTTACCTGAAACTACACAGATTTCATCATTAAATCCAATGGACATATTCTAAAGATAGCTTTAGCCATAAAACAAGATTTATTTACAAGATTACTCCAAAACAACCATAAATAGAGGAACTATACAAGTTTTGGAAAATAATTTCTTTGCAAAATTTAGTTGTATAAGGCGACTAATAGACACGCAAAGCCTCACGTCTACGATCTTTGTCTACTAGACCACCTGGTGCTGAGAGACCAGTGGTCCACGTTGATCCTGCTACCGGCAAGGCCGACAGTCCCCACAGGAAGAAATTAAGAACATATTTGGGGATTGTGACACGTGATAAGGTGGACGTCACATATGAGAACTAGAAGGAGGTCCCTACTGCTCAGAAGGACTTGATTTGGGAGGATATTCAGATATTTTTCTTTAATTAATAGCCAAAAAATACATTATTGTAACAAATAAAACTTATTTGTTATTGTCAGGCGGAATTTGAAATCCCAGAGGCTTTTGATAGTAGGACAAAAAAGAAGTTACTTTAGATTGTCGGTGAGAGATAGAGGCAGTTTAAATCAAACCTCACGAGGAAATGGGCCCTTGCAGCCGACCAGGACGGTGTGGACGACACTGTCTATGAGAAATACGGCATATGCAAGGAAAAATGGGCCCAGTTTTGCCAAACTCGTAGAGACCCTTCTTGAGAGGTATGTACCTTGCCATTTAAGTTGTTTTTCAAAAAACATTAACTTGTTATAATTCATTCTTGCAATTTGAAAGATTATTGTTTTATTTTTGTAGGATGTGCGGAAAAAGGCATAGGCCATCCAGAAACAGAACACTGCCCCCCATGTTTTGTCTCGTGGGGGTTATGAATATTTGGACGAGAAGCTCCTGGTTGAGAAGACCAAGAAGAAGTTGGAGGAAGCTACACAGTCAGGAAGCGTTGATGGCGTCATCGACCCTCCATCCCCCGTCAGAAGCCACGTGAAGCGGAAAATGGCCCGCACCAAGAAAACAGGGGAGATAACGACTGAGGCCGCAAAGGAAATCGCTGAGAAGATCGTAAGTCATTTTCAACTAACCATTAGAATTATATTTCTTTATTTTGTGAATGTCATGTACAAATGTGTCTTTTCTATGCAGGATTCCTTTGAGGAGCTGGCGTCACAGGGATCTTTCGTCCCCATGGACGTCAGGATGTTCTCACCGCTGCTATTGGACGTCTAGAGCACCCTAGACGTGTCCGTGCTGCTGATGCTGATGTCACCATCAAGAAATACTTCGGATCGGCTCCACGGACATCTCGCAGCTCTTCCTCGCTGCCTCTTGAAGAATTGCAGCAGCTAACCCAGCAAATCAGGGACCAGCTAGAGGAGTCGATCACAGAAAAAGTGACTTGGCAGCTCATGGCATCGTTCAGCCAAATGCAGTCCCAGTTTCAGTTCCAGATGCAATCTCAGGGACTTGCATTGCCTCCAGAGCCTCTGGTTGGTCCCTCAAGTCCTCGAGTAAGCACAAAGGAGAGTTGTGTTAATCCCTCAGGAATCGATCCTGAGACAGGTGACTCAGAGAGGTGCAGCTTATACATCGAAGCAAATCTTGCCCGCCTGGTTGCCCTGGGAAGACTTTATGAGGGATCCAGTATTGTTCATGACACTCCTTTGTTGCCTAGCTAAGTAAAGGTGGGTGTGGAGGAGGTTAAAGATCCAAATGCTCCCATTTCTGTACCCACTGATGAGGTTTTCTTAGTGGGGCAGGCAATTCACACCTTCCTTGTTTGGCCGACACATCTGGTCAAGCCTTTATCACAACAAGTACTTTACTCTTACTATATGTTTCTTCTTTTTGAATTAATTCATTCAGTGTGCCTCAAATTAGGCCATTTAACTTTGTTTCATGAACAGGCAGTTGTGTCTCCGGCAAAACCACCTCAAAAGCCGAATCCGGAGGTCGATGATTCGCTTTATTTGATGACATTGGCCATCCCAGAGCTTTTCTTGAGGCCTTACCAGGTTACATGGGATGCCACCGTGTTCGAGGTCTTTAATCCAGACTTCCCGCTCTACTTAAAGCACAAAGACCTCTCCGAAATCGCACACAGTGGTCAATGTCTCAGCATATCAGTGTTACAGTTGTGGATTCTGTAAGTTATTTTAGATTACTTTTAATTACCTAACTTATTGCTTTCAATTCATAAATATTTAACTTTGACTTAACATAAACAGGCATCTGACTGAAACAAGTATGCGAGTGGGGAATTCTGATCTGTATGGATTCCTCTAGCCACAGTCCATTCAGAGGTATGGACAATCGCAGTTTGAGGCTGAAAGTTACATAAAGAGTTGGATGTCGAGTTCAAAACGCGATGTCTACCTTGGAGCCTACCTGAATGGGTAAGTCACACAAAATAACTGAATTTAATTCATGTTTACTAATATACTAACCCATATTCGTCTCCACTGCAGCGGACACTAGCAGATGGTGGTCATCGTGCCCAAGGAACACCTAGTTGTCTGGTTTTGTTCATTGCATAACAGGCCAGACAACTACCTTAAGGGGATAATTAATAGGTCAATGTTTTTTTCAATACATTTGCATTCAAATACCTCAACAACACTAGTTTTTAATTGTTACTCTATGGAACAGTGCTTTAAAAGGTCTTGATGATTCTCCACAGCCTAAATCAAAGGTTTTTGCTAGGTGGATTGTCGTCAAGGTACGTCATTTACATAAAACTTCCACTTTTATATACTTCTTATGTGTCTGTACACTAATTGTTTAATTAATATCCAAATTTCATTATGTATTTAGTGTAATAGACAAAAAGGAAGCACTGAGTGCGGCTATTATGTCATGCACTGGATGTCCACCATCATTTTAGGAAGTTTCAAGAATAACTGGGAAGCGGTACGTTTATTTCAAACAAATTCAATTTTTTATAATTTGTATTACATTATTAACTTATTCTCATTTATTTCATCATGCAGTATTTGAACGATCCTAGACCATTGGAGCCAGAGAGATTAAAGGCGCTTCGGATCTAGTTGGCACAGTATTATCTTCGAGTTAGAGCTCAGAGCTAGGATTTAGGGACATTAAGTTTAGCTTAGTTTACTTTGGTTTAACATTTTTGTCATTTCCTATGTTATTTGAACATTGAATTCATTTGTTGATAGTTATTAATAATAAATCAATTATTCATTGTTTATTGTGATTAAAATTGCTTGAAAGCATAATAAAATGTTTATTTGCTGTGAATTGGGTCTGAAATTGCATTTTACAGGTATAATTTTGGGTTTATTGTAAAAACAGAAAGTTTATATAAAAAAAAAACTTGAAAACAACATTGGTTATTAATAAAAACCGATGTTAATATAGTAAACATCATCGGTTATTTAGAAAAACTGATGTCAACATACACCTTAACATCGGTTTTTCAATAAACCGATGTTGGTTATTTCTAATCACATCGGTTATTTATACATAACCGATGTTAATGTACAAACGTTAACATCGGTTATTTATAAATAACCGATGTTATATATAACTAATTACAACAAAATAAGTTTATACATGATGAACATTGACATCGGTTTCCTAGAAAAACCGATGTTAACTAATAGATTAACATCGGTTTTTCTAGAAAACCGATGTTACCGTTCATCATGTATACACTTATTTTGTTGTAGTTCTTTATATATAGCATCAGTTATTTAAAAAATCGATGTTAGCATTTTTATGTTAACATCGACTTTTCAAAACCGATGTTAAGATTAATACATTCAACATTGGTACTTTCAACATTGGTTTTAAAATCGATGTAGAATGCCATAAATAACCAATGTTGAAAGTGTATTTTCTAACAGTGAATGTAATAACACTGATACTATGAACCAACAACACCAAATATAATGCTAATCAAATAATCTTATAAATTAAATGCTAAATCAACAATGAATATAACGGTTTTGCATAAAATAACAGGCGGTGATCATAGTAAATATACTAGTATAAAAAAAATAACAACAAAATAGTAAGCACAACATAAAATTCAAAATAGGTTGTGGAGTTGACAATAAATAGGCGGTGGAAAATCCACACGCATGCATTAACTTCACAATAAATAGGTTGTGGATAGGCTTTAGAGTTTTCCCATTTTTTTAATCTCGTTATTTTTGTCTTCAACTCCAAAATTGGATTTTGACTGTTAATTGTTTACGTTGATTACCGTATGTGGTGTTTTTATTGGAGGTTAAGTAGGTGCATGGAATTTAAGTGCGACACGTGATAGTCAACATAAATAATTAACAATCAATATCTAAATTCGAGGTTAGAAATTCAAATTATCGGATTAAATAAAAAACAAAAGATTTCATTGCTGAATTAAATTACAAAGATACCAAATTGAATTAAGATAAATAGGAATACCAAATTTTTACTTTAAGCCTAACTCAAAAACAACTCCAAAGGGTAACTTCACCCAAAATCGAATTTCATCAATACGTGTGAATTACGTCCAGCACAATAAATCAAACATCATGATCTCCCCTTTTTTCACGTTTGACCATTTCTGATCCACGTCCACGGGTTGCCAACGTGCAACCAAACATACTCGAATAATACAACATGATTAATAATAAAAGCTAAAAATACAATAAATGTGACAATGATAGCTTGTTACGGGAAGGACCTAATAATTTTCGAAAATTAATATATATAACGGTACTACCGTGCAGTGCGCGTTTTTCTTCACGTGGGCCAGTTTGTGATGGCCACGACCGAGGCTTCAATGCTCCATCCTCTCTCTCTCTCTCTACAAATTGCTAGCCGTCAATTGACTTTTTGGTTTTGGCTCTCTCAAAATCACACCCTTTCTCTTACATGAATAAAAATATCCCAACACACAACACAAACCACTTTGCCAACAAACTCTAACTCGAGTCTCCCCTTATGTTCTTTTCTCCTTTTCAACGCCCTTCACTAGAGGAGCCACTTTGCCTTGTGGCAACAATTTGAACAACTTTGTGTGTGTGTGAAATTTGGGGGATCTAGGAAAAAAAAAAGTTCAAATTTTATGTGGCTTATTCTCAAGCCATGTTCTTTGCTGGCAGCAAGAGATTCGTTCACATCTCTCTAGTGGTGCTTTTGGGTGTCACAATATTGCAAACGTGGGTGAGTTGGCACTCATGTCAAGTTGGGGCCATTCGTGTATTACCATCTAGTGCAATGGCCAAAGTGAAATTCAACCATGGCGTTGAGGATGAGAAGGTCAAGGAAGATCTATTGCATAAGCACTTCAATAGAAGAACTTTTGGCCTCAACAATGGGACCCAAAAGGGATTTGATGAAAGCAAGAGAAGAGTGCCCAGTTGCCCGGATCCTCTTCACAATTAACAAGTAGAATTCCCACTTCCAATTTTTTCTTCTTTAATTAATTGTCTTTCTATGTCTTTTTAGTAGTTTGTTATATATATATATATATATATATATATATATATATATATATATATATATATATATATATATATATATATATATTGGTTTATGCTCATCAACCAAAATACCCACGTTTTTCTCATCATTTTCTATCTAGCAATATGGTTAATGTGGAATGAGGGAAAACCGGGGGTACTTTGGTAACATAATTTATAAAGAAGGATTTCTTTTGCTTTTTGTTCATATGGAACCAATGATCATCACCAAGATTATGCTAGTATTGTATAGAAGCTGCTGAGAGATTTTCAATGTTAGAGTGAATCTTTTGGCGAGGATTTTGTTTTTATGTATTGCTGTCTAAAATTTCAGTAGGTAGTAGCAGTAGTAGTGTAGTACCGTGCTTCCTGGATCCTTTAATTTAGTTTTGTATGTTTTTTTCTTCTGAGATGGGGAAGCTGCAAAAGACTGGCAGATATATGTAACAGGAAAAGCAGGGATTCATGCCTTTTCAGCCGTACCTAGCTATAAAAATATAGAAACAATTATTTTTTTCCCTTCTTTTCGAAAATTCAGAAATAATATTAATGGTACGTACTATGCTTCCCTTACTGTGTGAATGACAAGAGTTTGATGGTAGATCAAACGTGGTAAAAGATAATCTTCCTTTTCAGTGCACACAGTCTGCATTGCATTCTAGGTGACGAACCTTTTAGTTCAATTTGGTAACTTTTTTTTATCTTTCATTGATTTTCTTACAGGTTTCCTTTCACTTTCTTAGCAAATGGGGGATTATTTGTTCATATCTCTAATATTGTTATTTGGATTCTTTTTTTAACAGCATTTATTTGGATTCTAATCCGGACTTATTGATATTAGAAAATTTTATCCGTTGTCTTACATCATATACTAAATAGGCAATGTTCATTTGCCCATACAAATCAATAAAATAGTCCATTAATTTTCTCTGCCACATGCGACAACATGGTCTTAAAAAAAATAAGATTTTGAATTTATGTGTTTTTTTTCTGGCTAAAAAGGTAGACAAGGCAAAAGATAAGTTAAAATTCACTTTTCCAATCCAAACGAATTGCTTTTGTTTCAAGAAAACTCTGTATAGATGGCAACTTGTCTTAGTAACGAATATGTTTGGAAGATCCTTTACTATTTTTAATTGCGATAAACTTTTTGTCAA
Organism: Glycine soja; assembly: GCF_004193775.1. NCBI lineage: Eukaryota > Viridiplantae > Streptophyta > Magnoliopsida > Fabales > Fabaceae > Glycine > Glycine soja. The sequence goes on along the minus strand of NC_041009.1, from coordinate 27,491,338 downwards.
TTTACTATGTAAGAAGCATTGGATTTAACAGATTTTTTTTAAAAGGCTTGGATTTAACAGATATTTTTCTTTGCAATGTTTCTAATGATCGGATTGTTTGCATGTTCAATTGTCATGTCCTGCCTCAAGACAGCATTTTCATACATGTTGAAGCTATTGTTATTTAAATAAACAAAATATCCCTTTTTTTATTTTGCACAATTGACGAATTCTTTTTGCTCTCTTTTCTTGCGTTATTTTCTTTTTTTTATATACATAAAGTCGTATTTTCATTTTTTGTTTCATATATTCATTGTAGGTATAATATAAAATTTCTATTTTACTGTCTTTTATATATATACTTTATATTTAATTGTGTTATTTTAAAAGTAACTTTGGGTAAAGTCAATTTAATTCATTCAACAAACAATTTGTATATACTAAAATTTAATAATCCTACAACTAATTATTATTATTTTATTAAAATGGATCAAATTTACTTTTATATATATATATAGACACAAACAAAACAAAAAAATATTGTGAAGCTTTGAGAAACTTCGCAACAAGTATACGCCAATTGAATTACTATTCCGAATCATCTTTTATCTTGAATTATTGGTGGTGTGGCAATTGATCTTATATAAATGTTGACAAGATAATGATAATAGACTATTATTGCTTAAACAGAAGAAAAAAGCTTTCATTAATTGGTATCATGATCAAACAATTTAAACAACTTGGCCCGTCCTGCCCAAGAAGGAAAATTATCTTATGTTAGGAGAAAAGAGTATTTATTTTTTGTACGTGTAATTAAACAACTGATTGGGCTATGCTTTTCTACCGTTGCAAAACAGTGATTTCCAAAAGTGGATAATAATAATAATAATAATAATAATAAAAGTTTAAACATGTTTTGCTTTTAGTTCTTTAAATTTGATTAATTGTTTTTTTAATCCTTCAAAACACATTTATTTTTATTAATCTCTCAAGTTTTTGAAAAGTTATTTTTAATGTCTGGTTGTTTATTATGTTCAGAATTTCACACTGTATGATGATTTTTAATTATCAAAATTTGTTTTTTTTAAATAATTTCTAATAATTTTAAGCCGTCAAAATATTTTACTCATATGATTTTATATAATTTGGTGAGAGTTTTTTTACATATTCTAACAATTTTAGAAAAATAAAAATAAAAACATAAATGAAAAATTGTTGTAATTTTTTACATAAATTTTGATTGTTTTAAAAAGTCGGAAATTAATTTTTAAAAATTAAATTAAAAAATAACATTTCTGATGATATAAAACTGTCACAAATTATAATATCATTAACATAAAAAAGTAAAATAAACTAAAAGTAATTTTTTAAAAATTAGAAGAATTAATAAAAATGATTTTTTAAGGACTAATAAAATAATTACGTAAATTTATAGATGTAAAAATATATTAAGTCAAGTAATAACAAGAGAAACAAATATACAGTACAACAGTTAGTTTCAGGATTATGAATGTATGGTGGACTTTTGTCCTTGCAAACTGTTTTTATAGAAAGTTTGGCGTCAGCTTTTTTATAATTACCTTTTTGTCTCCTCCTAGCGAAAGTTTGTACGCATCACTGAAAAGGCGAACAAGGGAATAAAGTTGATTTGGTTGAATTCGAAGAGGGGAAAAATTGATGAACTTTTTGTTCCATTTTAGTGAGTTTTGATTTATGTGTTGGTGGTATATGTTGCAACCCAAAGAAGAGAACAATGGTTCTCGTATTCTGGTATTTTGGTGCTTATGGGAGGGACTAGAGGAAGAGATTGAAAAGGGCAGAGAAATCGATATGGGAAAGAGCCATGTTTTTTAATTAAAAGTTGCCAGTGTGTCGTAGTCGAGTACTTTGTCTTGTAGCATTTTGGATTTGGTATCAAATCAACCATTGTTCACCGTTTGGCTTATGAAGACAATTGATCTCATCGATGCAACTTTTTGCTCAGTGCAGTGGTTGCTTCCCTTCTCTTCAATGGCCAATTTTTTCACTTTTTTTTTTCCTATTCGATTTGTACTATAATTTTCTTATTGGATTCTTTTTATACTTGTTATTGTTTTAATCGTTACTGGGAGACCCAGAATTTCTTGACAAGGATGCATAAAGATGTAGCCATGTAGGTACCCCATTATTTGTTGATAAGGTGATAAAACAATTTGAAAGATGAAAATTTGTTGCTGGAAATGGCTATATATACGTTAGATATATGTTATATTCGGTAAAATTAACTGAAAAATTAGTTAAAAGTTAAAAAGTTAACTGAAAGTTGAAAAATTAACTAAAAGCTAATAGTTGAAAGCTTAAAAGTTAACTTATTAAATTATAAGTGTTCGGTATTATTAATTGTTGAAATAATTAAAAAATGTAAAATGACTAACAAATAATAAAATCATTATTTATTTAAAAAGAACAAGCAAAGAATCTGATAAATATTAAAGATAAAAAATGAAAAAGATATAAAAAAAAACTAGAAGCTAGCATGTTAAAAAATGCTACTTCAAGCAGCGTTTAAAAAAACATTAGAAGCTAATGAGAAACTACTAAAAAAACTTGTTGTTTACCAATCAACCAAATGAAAAGAAAACTTGCACATGAAGCTAAAGAGAAAAGAAAATGGAGGAAAATCTGATTAGCTTAGAATGAGAATTAACTTACAAAAGTTGGTTATTAAAGTTGGTTACAAGAGTAACTAACTTCTAACTAACTAAACTAAGTTAACTCTAGTTACATGGTGATCAAACTGAATTAACCCTGATCAACTATATCTATGCTAAGATCCTCCCTTAAGCTAGGAATGAATATTAGACATTCCTAGCTTGGAATACATAAATTGAAAAGCACCAAGCAGCGAAGCCTTAGTATATATGTTTGCAAGCTGATTAGTAGAAGTGACAGGAAGCAACTTCACAATTCCTTTCTGCATCTTCTCTCGAACCAAATGGCAATCAATCTCAAAGTGTTTTGTTCTCTCATGAAAAACAGGATTTGCATCTATGTGAAGAGCAGATCTATTATCACAATACAAAACAACAGGTTGTTGAAAATCGATTTTGAACTCTTCAAGCAGGAAAGTAAGTCATTGTAGCTCACAAGTAGCACTAGGTAAAGCTTTATACTTAACTTCTAAGGAGTTTCTAGAGACAGTAACATGTTTCTTAGACTTCCATGAAATCAAAGAATTATCAAGATATATGGCATAACCAATAATAGATCTTCTTGTATCAATACAACCAGCCCAATTTGAATCATTAAATCCTTTCATATGGATGTTACTATCAGCAGAAAGAAAAATCTCTGCACCTGGGGACCCTTTGATATATTGAAGAATCTTGAAAGTAGCTTGTTGATGAGCTGATGTTGGTTTCGTAACAAAATGACTTAAAATGTTGCACAACATAAGTGATATTTGGTCTTGTGTTAGTGAGATAAATCAGTCTGACAATTAGTTTCTTGTATGAAGAAGTATCCTCAACTGAAAGAGAGGAGCACGAATGCTAATGAAGCCTTGTTGTATAATCAGAGGGAGTAGACACTGGTTTGGAACCAAGCATGTCAGTGTCATTGAGGATGTCTAGAGCATACTTTCTCTAATAGAGATTGATGCCAGCAGGTGTTCTAGCTACTTCAAAGCCTAGAAAAACCTTCAAATCACCTAAATCCTTTATTTTGAAAGCATTGTCTAACAATTGTGTAATATTTTGATTTTCAATCAAATCATTACTAGACAAAACAATGTCATCTACATAAACCAGTAAGGCAATGATGAACTTGGATTCATGTTTGAGAAACAAGGAATAATCAGATGTACATTGATTGTGCCCATGTGAAATTAGAAAGTGTTAGTCGTCTTATACGACTAACTTTTATATAGAAAACATTTTCCAAAACTTGTATAGTTCCCCCAATTTATGGTTATTTTGTAGTGATTTTGTAAATAAATCTTGTTTTATTGTTAAAGCTGTCTCTAGAATATTTCCATTGGATTTAATGATGAAATTTGTGCAATTTCAGGTGAAAAAGAGGCTAAGTCATGAAGTGTTAAAAGTGACAGTTGAGCTTAGCTCATCAGTGGACTAAGCGTGCATCCACCGCTAAGCGCAGCTTCAGCACGCTTAGCACGCAGAAGAATCTGGCAGAGCATCAATATCAAGGCCGCGCGCTAAGCGCGAGATCAATGCACTTAGCGCGCAGCCCTGATAATGATGCTCTACCAGATTCTTCTGTCGCACTGAAGTTGTGCTTAGTGGTGGATGCGTGCTTAATCCACTGATGAGCTAAGCTTAACTGTCACTTTTAGCACTTCATGACTTAGCCTCTTTTTCACCTGAAATTGCACATATTTCATCATTAAATCCAATGGAAATATTCTAGAGACAACTTTAACAATAAAACAAGATTTATTTACAAAATCACTACAAAATAACCATAAATTGGGGGAACTATACAAGTTTTGGAAAATGTTTTCTATTCAAAAGTTAGTCGTATAAGACAAGTAACACCCATTTACATCCAATGGCAGTCTTATGTTGTGGTAGATCAGTAAGGATCCAAGTATTATTAACCTCTAATGCTTTAATCTCTACATTCATAGCTTCAATCTAGTAAGGATCTTTAAAGGTTGCACTATATGATTGGTGTTCAACTTGTTGTGTAATAAACAAGATAACCTTTTGATAGGAAGGAGACAATATGTTATAAGAAAGAACGAAACTAAGAGGATAAAGAGTAGTACTTGTAGAGAGATTGGAAACAGTTGATGATGGATATGTGATGTGAAAGTCTTTATACTTGCTTGGCTTATGTATCTGTCTCATTGACCTTCTAGGTGTCTGAGTGACTCTTCGTGTAGTATCAGGATCAATAACAGTGTTAGCAAGTTCATCAATAGGATGATCAATTGGTGATTCTGAGGGAAAGTCACCAAACTAATCAATGGTAGCAATTAGGGAAGAGAGTGACATAGGTAAGACAGTAATGGGATCAGGTTTATTTTGGGCAGTTGAAGGAAAGCAATCTTCATAGAAAAATGACATTTCTAGAGATAGAAATGGCTTTGGTCTTAAGGTCTAGGGTGACATATCCCTTTGTGTTTGGCTTGAATCCCAGGAAAATAGAAATAGCAACTCTTAGATCAAGCTTCTTTTTGTTGGCAGTTAAGGAACTAGTGAAGCATAGACAACCAAATACTCTTAAAGAACTAATATCATAGGGGGTTCCATAGAGTTTCTCATAGGGAGTTTTGTTACCAAGAAAAGTAGTAGGTATGCAGTTAACAAGAATACCAAAGTGAATTAAAGCATAAGACCAACAAATGAAAGGTAAATTAGATTGAAACAACAAGGATCTAGTAACATTAAGCAAGTGTTGATGCTTTCTTTCTACAATTCCATTTTGTTGAGGTGTTTCAACGCAGGAAGTTTGGTGTATAATTCCAATTTCATCATAGAATTGTCTTAGAATGAATTCTGATCCATTGTCTGATCTAATCATTTTCACCTTTATATCAAACTGCCTCTCAACCATGACAATAAAGTTCTTTAAGTGTGTTTGTGTTTCAGCTTTTGAGTGCATAAGAAAGATCCAAAAAAATCTCGAATGATCATCTACTATAGCGAGAAAAATATTTGTAGTCATTTAAAGAAGTTACACTACAAGGAACCTGAATATCAACATGTATAAGGGCAAAAACACATGAAGAATGAGATACACTACAAGGAAATGACTATTTTTTATGTTTTGAATGATGACAAGTATGACATACAAACTATTTATCAGTTGTGAGAAGAGGATAATTTTTTTTAAACAACAACATTCTTTCAGAAGATGGATGGCCAAGCCTAAAGTGCCACAAGTCTAGGCATTTTATTACATGAAAAAGCTGAAACACTAGCAAAAACAGCAGGAACAGAAGTAGCAGGAATCGAAACTGTGATAGAACTAGGATCATACTCCTTTAGAGGCTTAAGAGGAAGCATCTTCAGCCTATAAAGACCTTCCACCATATCAACTATACCAATCCTCTTCAGGTTCTACATAACCTGGATAAAACATTTATCATTCATGAAAATTAGCTTGCAAGGCAATGAAGAAAGAAGCTTAGATATAGAAATCAAATTGAACTGAAAGCTAGGTATGTATAGAATATCTTCTAAGTATAGAAACTGAGAAAATTGCATTATGCTTGCATGAGTTGCAATGACTGTGTGGCCAATGGGAAGCTTAACAATTATGAGATTTATTTTCTTACAAGAAGAAAATAAATGAGGAAAAGTTGTGACGTGATCAGTGGCTCCTAAGTCGAGTATCCATTCACTTGAACCTGTCTTACTTACACTACAAGTAATGGATAAGACATTACCTTTGTTTGCATTGCTAGAACCAGTGATTGTACCAATTTGATTCACATGTTTATTGTTGTGAATTTAGCTCTAGTGCTGCAATAGTGCCATTAGCGATGCATATTGTTGAGGAGTCACCTTCATTTCAGCATTCTATACATCTTGATTTTGTTCTGTAGTAGAACCGTCTCCCTCTTCTTTCAACACATTCATATTACTGATGTTTGAGCTTTGAGACTTATGGTACTTGTCCAGGAGGATAACATGTTTCGTGTAGCATTCATCAACTTTGTGGTTAGTGAAACCACAATATGTACAAAGCTTGCTTCCTTTCCCATTGGTTACAAGAGTAACTAACTTGTAACTAACTTAACTAACTAAGCTAACTCTAGTTACATGGTAAACAAATTGAATTAACAATGATCAACTATATCTATGCCAAGAAAAATATCTTGTCGAACATAGCAATAACATTGACCTACTTTGGCCATCCTACTATATTCACAAGACTTGGGGCACGACTATGGTGAAGATTGCTTATGGTGGACAACGATGAGGAATCAACAAATAACCTGTAATAACATGTTATTAATAGGAAGAAAAATACTAACAAAAAATTAAAACAACACAAAACATGAATAAAATAAAAAGATAAACGAAAAAAATATTACAACTTTAGTAGGTATTAGGTTTGAGCTCAAAGAAAGGACACTTGTTGAACTGATATTTTTTTTAATACATTTGAATTTATTTTTTCCTTATAATAAAAATTTTTCCTTTTTTTTCTTTCTAATCTCATCCGCTCTTCCCTTCCACCGTGTCCTCTGCCAACCCCTTTCGCGCCCTCGGTTGCAACTTGCAACAACGACCTCTCGTGTCTCCGCCGTCCATTCTAGACTCGTTCTGCAATCGCACGCTGACGGTTGAGGGGCTCTACGAGTAGGTGAAGACAACGCTGTTTCTGCCGCTGGTAGTGCTTCAACTTGCACTCTACCTTGCGGTGGGTACATGGCGACAAAGGTGGTGCTTCAAGGGTGGAAGGACGAGGAGAATTCGATGCCCAAGTGGATGTGTAGGTTTATGTGGATCACGTACTTGTGCACCAGATGTATTCCCTTCTCGTTTGGGTATTCTTCTCGATTTCAATCGTGTTTTCTCTCTCGATTTGGAATCTTCAAGTTAATTTTGTGTGTGTGTTTGTTTTCTTTTGTTCTTAGATCTAGGTGGAGTGGATCCCAGATATGGGAAAAGAGACAATATGGAGGGCAGAGTCGTATATTGCGGCGGTGGAATCGACGGAGAGAAGATGAAGTTGTCGTCATCACCGTCGTGGGAGAAGACTTTTGTTGGAGTTGTTGGGAAATCTTGCCTCAGCTAGAAAGCAAATGCATTCTGAAGTAAAAAAAATGAGATTGTTACATATTTCGCTGGTGTAAATCTGGAAAAAAATCCAGTTCTGGAAGGGAGGGAGGAGATGGGCAAACAGTAATGTGGATCAGGAACTGGGTTGCAGAAAGAGGACTCAAATTAAAAAAATGATAATTTTTTTTATTTTAAAATTAATTTTTTAATTTTTAAATATATTTTTAATTTTTATTTTCCAGTTTAAAATCTTTTGCTACCGGTTATTTTTAACACTTCCACGGTGGTTCACTTTGCTAAGACTTCACCATAGTCACGTCTCGAGACTTAGATTGATTTTTGCACTTCCAAAGAAGTACCATGTAATTTGATGATTATTCCATGCCAGTCTTCATCTGTTGTAACAATAACTTGAAAAAATCCGCCTGCTACATATACATTCGTGTGTTCTTAGACAATACTATTTATTTGAATTGAAAATAATATGGGCAAATAAAATTGAATAGGTGTAGGACTGTAGGAGTACTAGACATCAATGAACATGTAAATTAGTTTTAAAATGTTCTAATCTAATCGACTTCAAGTTTTAATTGTTATTGCGGCATCTTTGATTTATGCAGCCTTTGAACTTGTCGCCGATTTGTTATCTTTGAGTTAGTAAATATGAGTTAAGTTGTGTGTCATGTGTCCATGACATGTTGAATTGATATTTACCTCTAAATAGTGTTGAACAAGTGGCCTTAATAACTTAAGAGGAGAGGAATGAATTAAGTTTTAAAATTTTCACTAAAAAGCTTTTAACCCCCTTTTTAAAAGATAGGCTTAGAATACAGAAGAAGAACAAGAAGCAATCAATTTAACAATGTTCTTTTAAACGTGCAAGGAAAAATTGATTGCAATAAAATAAATGAGATAAGGGAAGAGAGAAATGCAAACTTGATTTATACTGGTTCGACCACTTCCCGTGCCTACATCCAATCCTCAAACAACCTACTTGAGATTTTCCACTATCTTTGCAAAAATCCTTTTTACAACTTCTGAACACCCAAGGAATCATTTTCCCTTGTGTTCAAGAAACTCACAATTCAAGAGACAACCAGTCTCTTGATTACAATTGATTTTATGAGAAGAACAAAAAGATTTCTCTCTTTTAGAGTGGATAATACAATTTGAAGTTCCTGGATGAACTCTCAATAGATTTGCAAGTGTTTGCCCAAGAGTTGTTGAGAGAGCATTTAATAATGAAGTTCTCTTGGAATATCACTCTCTTGCTTTTTGAAATCAGACACACATATATATAGGCCCTTCGTGTCTTTTCAAAATGGTTTGAAGAGATGTGTCGTTTCTAAAAGTTTTTTTTTTAAATTTTTTCACTGGTAATCGATTACATAGTTATATTTTGAAGGGTCATGACTTTTGAATTTGAATTTCAAGAGTTTCGTTGCTGGTAGTCGATTACAAACATCTGGTAATCGATTACAAGTTCAAAATTTAAATTCAAAACCCTTTTTAACAGCTATTTTTCAAAATTGTTTTCAGGTAATTGATTACACTGCCTGGTAATCGATTACCAGAGTTTTGGTTGTCTTGGAAACACTTTGTTTTAAGGCAAGGCTTGATCTTGAGTTAATCTTGAAGCAAGGCTTTGTTTGTTGAAGCAACCTTGTATTAATCTTGAAGCAATGCTTATCCTTTGAAGCAACCTTGTTTGATTCTTCTTTGGCATCATCAAAATCATGTATTCATACATTCACAAATAGTTTCCCCTGAATTGATATTGTCCCAGAGAAACAAAGTTGTTGTTACAAGTAAAAAGTTGATATTTACCCAAAACACTTGTCCCTAAGTTGATATTGTTTCAGAGAGACAATGTTAGCTTAACAAGTGCAAAGTTAAAATTTACCTCGAAACAGTTGTCACTGAGTCGATATTGTCTCAGAGAGGAAATGTTGGCTTAACAAGTATCTTTTCATTCAAGAAGTGACAAACATGACTGTTGAGTATCTTTTCATTCAAGAAGTGACAAGTGGATTTACTAATATCCCAAAATTTTTCTTTTGAATTTCTTGAATTATGTGTTTTTTATCTGTCCTTTTGTGTCTTCGTTTTATCTTTTGTTTGTATACAACTTCTGTTGGTGCCAACTAGGTTTTTCGAGACTCGTGAGTGTTGGTTTGATGTAACTGACTATATACTTCATTGATACTATGTACAGGATTAACCTAGGTCGAACTCAGAAATATAATTCAATTTGATTCCTACATTCATTCACTTATAAACAGAAATGGGGAAATTTTATCAAACAGTTTGTAAGCGACTGTAAAGTAATGCAAAAATACAAAAAATAGAATTGAAGAAACAGAACAAAACGAAAAGAACACAAATTAAGGTTGATACCATCAATCCAATTCACCAAACCAATGTAAATCAAATTATCACAATTACTACGAATGATGTTCAGTGTGAAAGTTCAGTCAAATGCATTAGAGAAAGTTCAATCGAATCAATCTCTAAATTGTTTAAGATCCCAAATTAGGTTGGAAAATCATCCAAACAATTTGTGATTAAATTCCGAAATTAGGAAATGAATCCATAACCTAATCCTTTTTCAATTCTAAACATAATCATAATCATGAAAATCAAAAATAGGATTAGAGAGAAAGATGAACATTCACAAAGATTAGAAATACTAAACCAGAACTCAAATTCAGTATTGCTGGGAGTGAATCCTTGGATTGATGAATTTTTTAGCCCTCCATGATAATCACCAATGGAAAAGCCACGAATTTTTGTGCAAGAGAATAAAAGAACAGAAGTGAAAAGAGGAAGAAAAGTGAAGAACAATTGAGAGAAAAAGAGAGAAAACAAAAAGCTTGCACAACAAATAACTAATTTTGTTTTTTTACAAGATGAAGTAACTAACTCACCAACTAACTAAAACTAATATATAGAGTGACTACTCAGAAGGAATGGATGGGCCTTGATTAGGCCCATCTAATCTACCTAATTAAACTAATTACATAAAACAAAGCCCAAACTCACAACCCAATTATTCAAGTGCAGAGGTTTTGACTTCCAAGCTTAATTTGACCCTCGAAATGGAAGAATTGGCCAAAGCTTATTTGAAAAGATTGAAGATCTTTTTCTTATTTTTCTAGGGACTACTCACATGCTCTATTTGGAGTTTTGTAATGTCCTCTAGGCCTTGCACAAGACAGATAGATCAAGTAAGCACAAAATCTAAAAATTAGCTACAATTCTCAATTAAGCTCAATCATTTGCCTAATATCAAAACTAAGTTAAGGTGAGAAAATAAGGGTCAAAGAGATGTCAATTGAGCTAAGAAGAATAGAAAAATAATAAACTACAAATTCTCAATTAGTGTGTCTCTTATATAGTATACTCTTGGGGGCCTTTAATGGGAGATTTTCTCGTCGTCAACCTATTTTGACGGTGTAGATTTCATGTTTCAGATGTCCTCCCCGGAGATGTGGCATCGTTGTGGCCATGATGCACTGATAACAACTATCAAATCGATTCAAAGCAAATAAAACTAGGAAATTCTGCAGTACAAGATTAATCTAGGTCAACTCAGAGATATGATTCAATTTGGTTCCTACTTTAATTCACTTATTAACAGCAAGGGAAATTTCAACGAATAGTTTGTAGGCACTGGAAAGAAATGTGAAAACATAGAATAGAAATGAAAAATCTAAACTAAAATAAGTAGAACATAAACATAATTGCACAAACAAGTTGTAAAACAGATTTGAAATCATCAATCCAATTCACCAAACCAATGCAAATTGAATTATCACAATTATGCAGAGAAAGATCAAGTTGTGAAGGTTCAATCAATCTCATTAGAGTTAGTTCAATTGAATTAATCCCTAAATTCATTGAGATCGCAAATTAGGTTGAAATATCATCCAAACAATCTGTGATTAAGTTTGAAATTAGGAAAGGAATCTCTAACCTAATTTGTTTTCAATCCTAAGCATATTCATAATCATGAAAATCAAAAACAGGATTGAAGAAAACAATGAACATTCATACAAATTAGAAATACTAAATCAAAACTCAAATTCAACCTTAAATGGAGTGGATCCTTGGATTGATTGAGTGTTTAGCCTTCCATGATCATCACCAGTGGAAAAGCCATGAAATTTGCGCAAGAAAAAGTAAGTACAAAAGTGAAAAAGGGAAAGAAGAATGAATAACAGTTAAGAGAAAAAGAGAGAAAAGAGTTTTTGATCCTAAAGCTTGCACACCAAGTAACTAAATCCATTTTTAGTACAAAATGAAGTAACTAACTAACTAACTAACTAATTAACTTCCACTAATATATACAATTACTACTCAGAAGGAAGGGATGTGCCTTTATTAGGCCTATCTAATCTACCTGATTAAACTAATTACCCAAAGCAAAGCCCAAATTCATAGCCCAATTATTCAAGTGTATAGGTTCCAACTTCCAAGTCCAATTTGACCCTCGAAATAGAAGAATTGGTCGAAGCTTATATATGACAAAATTGAATATCTTTTTCTTTGATTTTTAGGGACTACTCACATGCTCCATTTGGAGTTCTATAGTGTCCTATAGGCCCAGCACAAGGCAGATAGGTCAAGTAAGCACAAAAATTTGAAAATAAGCCACAATTATCAATTAAGCTCAATCATTTGCCTAAGACCAAAACTAAGTTAAAGTGAGAAAATAAGGTTCAAAGAGGTTTCAATTGAGCTAAGAAGAATAGAAAAATACTAAATTAAAAATGCTCAATTAGGTGCCATCATTCACACTTGTCTTTTCCTGATGATGTGATCCTCTTGTCAGAGCTGACTGACATTCACTGTTTCTATTATGGCTTTCTCCAGTCATCCTAATGTAGGATATGTGTCCCATGCCCTCTCAGGGCAACCATAACTAATTCAATTGTCAAAGTGGAATCTCTAGAAGATCTGCCTAAGCTGCTCTGACGTACTTCTGATGATGACTGAGGTTATTTAGTTTTTTGTTTTATTGTCATCAAGACCAAGATCTCTATTTTGTTTTGTGATCATTGTAACACTTGTTCCTTTAAATGTAACAATCGTGAAATAAATTTGAAAGATATCAATGTATCACTTTCTTATTTGTATTATCCAACTTACTTTGCAGGGATGTTGTTTGTATCCTAATTCCTAGTTACCCTTTCCAAATTTGTTCATATAATCAAATAACTTTGATCATGGTAATTTTCATACCTTATTTTTTATATGCATTTTACCCTTGATATTTGGTCTGATTTGGGCTTCTCATATATTTGTGTTGACTATCAATTCAATATGTTTTTATTTGAGTATGTCTTTTCTCATTCTGTGGTTTAGTCCAACTTTTCATTGATTGTTTTCGAGTTGCCTTGCCATGACCTTTTATTAAGTTCCTCACATCGGGTTTGATTTGAAAAGCCATTCCATTTATCTTTTCAAGTTCCGCACCATTTAATGCGTTGACATGTTCTTCAACACTTTCCCTCATTTTCTCTTTGTTTCCATAACTAATGCAATTCCCTGTGTGAGGCTTTTTTATTGTTTTGACGATTTGTCTTTCTCTTCTACTTATAAATACAAACTTCTCTTTCTTTTCGCCCATCACCTTCAACCTATTTTTTCTTATATTAGTCAGTCTTATCATTTTGATGAACATGCTCATTGTCTTCTGTCATACCCTAATTTCGTCCGGGGATTATTATTTGATGATATACAACCTTTGATTGGCCGCTTCGAGATACTTGGTGCCCTTTGTTGCACAATATGTGAAGTCCCGAGACGTGCCGAGAATCAAAAGGAAGCAGGCTTACGCGATTCGTGAAAATTCTGTAATGTGACAGAAATCGAAAAGAGGTGTTTTGCGCAATTCGTGAGTTTCCGTAACTTCTTCGAAAGCTAAAAAAGAGTAAATACATAATCCGTAAGGATTCGTAACCTTGCAGAAGGGAAATAAGTATCGTTACGAAATTCGTAAAGTTTCGTAACGTTACAGAAAAAGAATTACCAAAAAAATAGAGGGGGGTGCATTTAGTAAAAAGGGGGATACAAATAGCAATCTGGCCCACTTGGGCCTTCCAGATCCTTTCTCCAGAAGGCTATTACTTCTGGATGAAGCAACCTTGCTCGCCTGGGCGAGTTGAGCTCGCTTGGGCGAGCTGGGTGGCAAGCTCCTCCCCTATTTTGCTATAAATAGGGGGAGGAGTGAAGAAGAAAAGGGTTCAGCCTTCTTGGCACTTCCCATTCTCTCGAAATAGCTGAGGAAAATTAGTTCCGTGAAGAAAATCCAAGCCGAGGCGCTTCCGTAACGTTTCCGTGAGTAATTACACGAAGATTCTCGATCGTTCTTCAACATTCATCGTTCGTTCTTCGTTTTCTTCAGTCTTCAACGGGTAAGTACCTCAAACCGAGCTTTTCAATTTATTCTATGTACCCATGGTGGTCCACATTTTGTTTCATGTATTTTTATTCTCATTTTCATTCGCTTTCTATACCCCCTTTTGACGTGCTTAAGCCATTTATTTAAAGTCATTTCTCGCTTAATCTAAAAATAAAATAAATTTCCACCGATCGTTTGAATTGTATCATCCATTAATTTCAGCTAAAATGAATTCCGACCGTTCGGTCGTGCCGTAACCACGTTGGAAATAAAAAAGAGGTAAAATAATAATATAATAATCAAAAAATACCTTTTAGTAAAGTAAAGCGAAAAATCAATCGGACGTTTTTTCTTTGGGATTTCTCATTCTTAATTGAATTGACTAATAACTAAAGTGAAACTCAGGCTAAAATCAAACTCGCCTAGTCAAGCTCGTCCACAAAAATAGGGTTTTCAAAGTTTATCATTTCAGTTTCTTACCAAGTAAAATGGATCATTTTTAAGGTCCCAACGCCTTAAAATGATCACCTTTCAAGTAAAAAAGAATCATTTGATTCACGCATAAGAAAGAACTACGTAGGTCTGATTTCCTCTTTGATGGAGGGTACGTTAGGAGCAAGAGCACCGCTTTTGTCGACCTCAAAAAATAAAAAGAAATAAAAGTTAAGGTAACACAATTTCCACAATTCTAAAAAATAGGCTGTTGTCCTTTGAGACAAACGTGAGAGGTGCTAATACCTTCCTCAAGCGTAAATACAACTCCCAAACTTAGAATTTTCATTTTGACCGGTTTCCTTCGGTTTTCCCGATGTTTTCCATAAATAAACATTGGTGGCGACTCCGCGCATCTTTCCTCCTTTGGAAAACGCACCCGTGAGCCTCGCCCTCGCTCGCCCGCAAAAGTGCACGTTGCGACAGTTGGCGACTCCACTGGGGAGTTTTTTGTGAGTTAGGCCTATTTTAAGAATTGTGAATTTGTGAAACTTCGTGTGTGCATTTGTTGAACTGTGTAAAATGTAAATAATTGTTGTATATTTCGCATTCTTTACACTGCATTCTAAGCACCCACGGGTTTGAGTAAAAAGGGGCCCTACACCCGGGTTCATGGGAATTTAAGGAGTTGAGGTGAATCTATCATCATGCTAGGTCTCCGACTTGCTTGATAATAGTGAAACCTCGTCTAGAGCTTTCTCTCTTTATAATGTGTTGTCGTTGGTATTCCATACCGCCACAATATTATTATCTTGAGTGATGATACCTCTAGAGAACGGCCGTGTGAGTTATAAATTGTTGGGAAGTAGTTATTAGAGACCCCTAGATATTATCGTATAGGTTCCCAAATAGGGGCAAAGAGCAAACACGCTCCGTGCCATTTGTTCTCATGCATTTTTGGTAAATAGCACTAGTTTTTAGTTTTGCTAGTGATGTTTGGTTTCTTTAGAGTAATACATAACCTTTTTAATACTACGTTGAGGCACCATCATGCCCAAAACGTAGCATTAAAATTGGATCTCTGCGGTCTCGTATGTATAAATTACCCCTTTGTGTTGTTTTCCTCCTGTTTCATGCATACGCATTGCATCATTCATGTCGGAGTCTTGATCCACCCCCTTTTTTAGGTAAATGATGGGGACAAATCAAAACGGCAAAAGGTTTTATCAAGTCAAGGTTAAAAGTCTAGATGTCACTAGCCTCAAGGAATTAGGACGATTGATGGGACCTCTCCCAAGGCAAGCCTTTCGCAAGGTGTACGGGAAGATTCTAGATTTGGCTGCAGCGGAGGTATTTACGGAAGCTGTCGTATCCCTCGCCCAATACTATGACCAGCCGTTGAGATGTTTCACGTTTGGGGACTTCCAAATGGTACCAACTATTGAAGAGCTTGAGGAAATATTAGGATGCCTTCTTGGGGGGAGGAAACCGTATCTTTTCTCTGGCTTTCTTCCTTCCTTGAGCAAGATTGCGGCTGTGGTTGGTGATTTAGCAAAGGAGTTGGATCGCACGAAGCAAACTCGGAACGGCGTAGTGGGCCTGCCTCGGAAATACTTGGTAGGTAAGGCAAGGGATATGGCGAGCCAAGAGAAGTGGGGCCCGTTTGCAGATATTTTAGCTTTGCTAATTTTTGGGGTTGTCCTCTTCCCGAACGTCGACGGTTTGGTAGAATTAGCCGCCATTGATGCTTTCCTCGCATATCACCATAGCAAGGAAAGTCCAGTGGTGGCTATCTTGGCAGATTTGTTTGACACCTTTGACCGGAGGTGTGAGAAAAACAGTGTGCGGATTGTCTGTTGTTTACCTGCTCTCTGTGTGTGGTTGGTTTCACACCTATTCCAACAAGACACGAGACACCCGTGTCCGCTTCAAAGCTATCGCTCATGCGCCAAAAAAGGAAGAGTCAATTGGGACCAACATTTGGTTGGGATAGGGGGCAGCGCGATCAATTGGTTTCCTCGTTGGAAGGAAGGCAAGGAAGGAGTTCTTTTCTCGTATGGGGACTACCCTAATATTCCATTGATAGGGACTAGGGGGTGTATTAATTATAATCCCGCACTCGCCATATGACAACTAGGGTACCCCATGAGGGGAGCGCCAACCGAAGAAAGTCTCTCACCTTTCCTTGTGAGGAATTTAGGCGCGCAAAGTCTCAAGGCGATACAAAGAGTCCACAAGGCGTGGAGAAGTCCGTTGAGGAAAGACAAGGAGCTTAGGGGCATCCGTAATGGCGTCATCGGAGGTTATCATGGATGGCTAAGAATTCACACGCGAGGGTTAGATTGGCTCTCCAAGTTGAAAGTTATCGATGAGGAGAACTTCAAAGCTCCAGAGGAAGATGAAGAAGTCCGAGCTCTAAAATTGGAGCTAGGGAAGGCAAGGCTCGCCAAGGAGAAGTTCAAATCAGCTGCTACACACATCCGGAAGGAGTGCACCGAGTTACAAGAGGAAAACGCGGCCACTGCAAAAGCCCTTGAACAAGAAACCAAAAGGGCCCGCAAGGAGGAATATGGCCGAGAGAAATTCCGAGGAGCATTGTGGGGTAGCAACAATGAGCTCAAGCTCCGAAGAGAGGAGAGAGATCGGTCACGGGTGCATGGCATGATCTTAAAAGAAGAGTTAGTTGCCTGCGCAAGGTCCAAAAGAAGTTTGGCTCAACACTTGGAAGCCACGGAGCAAAGCATGCTAGCTATCATAGGGAAATACAAGGAAGAGTTGAACCAGTCTGTGGCCCATGAACAAAAGCTAGTGGAGGACTTTGCACAAGTGTACGCCGAGAAAGAAGCAAGAGGGAGGGTGATTGATGCGTTGCATCAAGAAGCGGCTATGTGGATGGATAGGTTTGCCTTGACCTTGAATGGAAGTCAAGACCTCCCGCGTCTGTTAGCCAAAGCAAAAGCCATGGCCGAAGTGTGTACTGCCCCCGAGGAGATTCATGGGCTAATCAATTACTGTCAACACATGATAGATTTGATGGCCCATATAATTAGGAATCGTTAGGTTCTCTTGTAACGCCTTTGTATAATCTTGGCTAGATGAAAGCTTTGTTCTTTTTATAAAATGAGAAGTTCTGAACTCATCATGTTATCTAAAAAACCTTGGGGTCGATCCAAGTGCTCCGATCATCCATTTGCATACTCATGTTTTGGTGGCATGCTCACCGTTGTTTATTTCTTTAGGAATTTCATCATAACTAAGAAAACACCAAGGCACCCCTATAACACTCGATCCAGAAAAATGGATAATGAAGAGGGCGTGCAGGAACAGATGAAGGCCGATCTATCGGCCTTAAAAGATCAAATGGCTTCCATCTCGGAGGTCATGTTAAAACTCCAGAAAACCATAGAGGATAAGGCCACGGCAACCGCCTTCAGTACGGTTAGGGAAGCGGAGTCAGTACTGCAACCCGCTTTAAATCCGGGCCGAGACAGAAACACGGCCGTGTTTGGTCGAAGGTATAGTCCTCAAGCTTATCCTTATGGCTTGCCTCCGGACTTCACTCCCCATGCCACCCCGGAAGATTTAAGCCAAGCCCCTACTTTTGAGGGGCAACTCCCGCCTTATGACGACTATCCCGGGCAAGACGATGAGGAAGGAGATACCCATCTTGGCCCCCTGCTCCACCTCAAAGATCCGTCCCCACATGAACTACCCCAACCGAACATAGTCCGCCATATCCCGACTTCGCCCACACCCGTAAAAGAATCTGTTCCCTTCGTGGAAGATAAGGGAAAGATTGAGGCGCTTGAAGAGAGGTTGAGAGCAGTCAAGGGCCTCGGCAATTACCCATTCTCGGATTTAGCGGATTTATGTCTCGTGCCCAACATCGTCATCCCTCCCAAGTTCAAAGTACTGAACTTTGATAAGTACAAAGGGACGACATGTCCGAAGGGGCATCTTCGGATGTATTGCCGAAAGATGGTAGCGTATTCTGCAGACGAAAAATTGTTGGTCCATTTCTTTCAAGACAGCTTGGCCGGGGCAGCTGTAGCATGGTATACCAATCTAGAAGCTTCCCAGATCCGATCATGGAAGGACTTGGCAACTGCCTTCATTAGGCAGTACCAGTACAATATGGACATGGCTCCCGATCGGAACCAGCTTCAGGGTATGACTAAACGAGAGCATGAGTCCATTAAGGAATATGCCCAGAGATGGAGAGATCTCGCAGCCCAAGTCGTACCGCCCATGACGAAGAGGGAGATGATCACAATTATGGTAGATACGTTACCCACGTTCTACTATGAAAAGCTGATAGGCTACATGCCAGCTAACTTTGCAGATCTCGTCTTCGCCGGAGAAAGGATTGAATCCGGACTACGAAAAGGCAAGTTCGAATATGCTGCCAATATGGCCCCCAACAACAACAGAAGAGCCCTAGTAGTGGGCGCGAGAAAAAAGGAAGGAGACACCCACGCGGTCACCACCGCCCCAACATGGATGAAAGCACCCCAAAATATCCAAAGCTCATACCAGCCCAATCCCCCAAATTTTTTAATCCGAGCCGAGAATTCCCTCCCGACTCAAGTAAAAGGACCACCCGCAGCAGAAAAAGCGCTGGCCCAACGCACAGCTCCAGCCGCACCCCGGCCAGTTAATAATACAGCCCCCGGCGCGACCTATAAATATGCACAACACCCGCCCCCGAAAGACAACTTCCCTCCTATTCCCATGGCATACTCCGAGTTATGGCCTTCATTATTGGAGAATCATTTGGTGGTGGCCATACCCGGGAAGGTTCTCCAGCCACCCTACCCCAAGTGGTATGACCCGAGGGCCAAGTGTGTGTACCATAGTGGAGTTCCCGGACACAATATTGACTCCTGCATCCCGTTCAAGTATAAGGTGCAGCACCTTATTAGTGCCGGCTGACTATCGTTTCAGGAGGAAGGCCCAAATGTTAAAACCAACCCGCTAGCTAGTCATGGAGGGGCTAGCGTGAACGCCGTCGAATAGGATGGCCTATCGCGGGCAAAGAGATTAGGAGAGGTGGCTACTTCTAGACGCTTCATCTATGAATCACTGCAAGCGGCGTGCATGGTCTCCCATGGTGGAGACGAAAGGGATGAATGTTTGTTTCACCTCGGGGAGTCGCATGACATAGAAACCTGTCCCGCGGTGGAAGAATTGCTTCAGCGGCTCATGGATTGCGGGCAGCTTGAAGTGTCCATAGGAGGGAGGGAAGAACCACAAATTTGCATGCAGTCGGAAGAGAAGAAGGTTCCTTTAACCCCCAAGGCCCTAGTGATATGTTTTACTAGGAAAGGGACCGGCTCCACACCCATATACCCCCGGACGGCGCCCAAACCAACGCCATTTGCATATCAAAGTAATAAGGCCGTTCTGTGGAAGTATACCCCTCCCGTGTCCAGCAAAAGAGTTGCAACCGCAGTTGACTCCCTATTAGCTAAGGTAACCAACATCGCCGGCCTCAGTGGCGTAACCCGCAGTGGTCGGGTGTTCGCTTCCCCTCACCCGGTGGAATTGCCCTCCAAAGGGAAAGCGCCCATGGTCCAAGAGCCCACAGACATAGCCACCCCCTCGAAAGAAGTAGATCCTCCAGTGGGAAGAGGGGCCGAAAAGAAAGAAGGTCTTCAAGGAAAAACAATGACCTTGGAAGAGGCCCAAGAGTTCCTCCGCCTCATCCAACAAAGCGAGTTTAAGGTAGTCGAGCAACTGAATAAAACTCCAGCAAGGATCTCTTTGCTTGAACTACTCATAAACTCCGAGCCTCATCATGCGCTATTGATGAAGGTCCTTAACGATGCCCATGTAGCGCATGATATCTCAGTGGAGGGTTTCGAAGGCATCGTTAATCATATAACCACCAACAATTATATCGCGTTTGCGGAAGAAGAGATTCCCGTTGAGGGGAGAGGACACAACAAGGCTCTACATGTGTCGGTGAGATGTATGGACCACGTTGTCGCAAAGGTACTTATTGACAATGGATCGAGTTTAAATGTAATGCCGAAGACCACTTTGGAAAAGCTTCCTTTTAGTGTGTCACATTTAAAACCGAGCTCGATGGTGGTGCGAGCCTTTGATGGTACTCGGCGGGAAGTGATGGGGGAAATCGACATTCCCGTTCAGATAGGCCCCCACACTTACAACGTGGTGTTTCAAGTAATGGATATAAATCCCGCCTATAGCTGCCTCTTGGGAAGACCTTGGATTCATGCCCAGGGAGTGGTCCCTTCAACGCTTCACCAGAAATTGAAGTTCGCAGTGGGTGGACTTTTAGTGATAGTGTCGGGTGAAGAGGATATGTTAGTGAGCTGCCCCTCCTCCGCACCGTACGTGGAAGCGGCGAAAGAATCATTGGAAACGGCTTTCCAATCCTTTGAGGTGGTGAGCTGCGCCTCGGTGGAACCAAGTCCGTCGCTACCTTCTCTCTCCAACGCGGCCATAATGGTGGCGCGTGTTATGCTCAGGAACGGATTTGAGCCCGGAATGGGTCTAGGCAAAGACTGCCTCGGGAATGCCGACGTGGTCAACATCAAGGGAAATCCATACAAGTATGGATTGGGGTATGAACCCGGGATGCCGGGGAGGAGGAATGTGCCATCAAGATTTCGGGCGGATAGGGTATGGCCCGGCCGTATTAGCCAGTGTTTCACCAGCGCTGGAATGGTGTTCGAGGAGGAGGTGGCCGCAATAGAAGAGGAGTTCCCTCAAGACCCACCAAGTTTTGTGCAACCATGCCACCCCGATTCCCAAGTGGGGAACTGGCACGTGATAAGCCAGTCAGAAGTCTATACCGCTGATTCAATGTAATTAGAGCCTATAGATTTCCTTTCTCTTTTGTTTTGTGAAACCTACCTTATTAAATAAACAAAGAGATCTTGTTTCATCTGTTCCTGCAGTTCCACCTTTTCTCATATCATTTTGCATGTTTTTGTTTCTTTTGTCTCATTTGGTATAGATATGAGGGTCGATTCTTTGAGGATCCTAACAACGAGGGTTTGACAATCGATTTCGATCGAGATATAAGCCAAACGATAAACGAGGAAGAGGAAGAGGACGTCCTATCACCAGAGTTGGAGAGGTTGGTCGCTCAGGAAGAATGTGAAATGAAGCCTCACCAAGAAGAAACCGAATTGGTAAACTTGGGGACCACGGAGGAAAAGAAAGAAGTAAAGGTAGGAACCGGTATGACCGCGCCTATCCGTCAAGGCTTGATAACCCTTCTTCAAGAGTATCAAGATGTCTTTGCGTGGTCATATCAAGACATGCCCGATCTAGATTCCGACATTGTGCAGCATAAGTTGCCTTTGAATCCTGGGTCTTCCCCAGTTAAGCAAAAGTTACGAAGAATGAAACCCGAGATGTCCTTAAAAATTAAAGAAGAAGTAAGGAAGCAATTTGATGCAGGTTTCTTAGCTGTGGCGCGGTACCCGGAGTGGGTGGCCAACATTGTCCCAGTCCCGAAAAAGGACGGCAAGGTTCGAATGTGTGTAGACTACCGGGACTTGAACCGAGCCAGTCCTAAAGACAATTTTCCCTTGCCACACATTGATATATTGGTAGATAATACAGCCAAATTCGCCCTTTTCTCATTTATGGATGGTTTCTCGGGGTATAATCAAATAAAGATGGCACCCGAAGATGTAGAGAAGACCACTTTCGTCACCCTATGGGGGACATTCTGCTACAAAGTGATGGCCTTCGGACTGAAAAATGCTGGGGCAACCTATCAGCGTGCCATGGTGGCATTGTTCCATGATATGATGAATAAAGAAATAGAGGTCTACGTAGATGACATGATTGCCAAGTCTCGGACTGAGGATGAACACCTTGTCAATCTGCGTAAGCTGTTTGGAAGGTTGCGGAAATACCAATTAAAACTGAACCCAACCAAATGCACCTTTGGGGTGAAGTCGGGGAAGCTGCTAGGATTTATCGTAAGTCAGAAAGGGATAGAGATAGATCCCGAGAAAGTGAAGGCCATCCTTGAAATGCCGGAACCACGCACGGAGAAGCAGGTTCGGGGGTTTTTGGGCAGGTTGAATTATATCGCGAGATTTATCTCACAACTCACCCCTACCTGTGAGCCCATTTTTAAGCTATTACGTAAGAACTAGGATGTCCTGTGGAACAGTGACTGCCAAGAGGCCTTCAAGAAGATCAAACATAGTCTCGCAAATCCGCCGGTGCTCATGCCACCTGTTACAGGAAGACCTCTTTTCCTGTACATGACCGTGTTGGACGAGTCTATGGGGTGCGTGTTGGGTCAGCATGATGATTCTGGGAAAAAGGAGCAAGCCATCTACTATCTGAGTAGGAAGTTTACCACATGTGAGATGAATTACTCAATGCTGGAAAGGACGTGTTGTGCTCTGGTATGGGCATCACATCGGCTTAAGCAGTATATGCTCAGCCATACCACGTGGCTTATTTCCAAAATGGATCCCGTGAAATACATCTTTGAAAAACCGGCCCTCACGGGACGAATCGCTAAGTGGCAGGTACTATTATCTGAATTCGATATCGTTTACGTCACCCAAAAAGCGGTAAAGGGAAGTGCCTTAGCATATTATTTGGCCCAGCAACCCCTCCAGGATTATAGGCCGATGCACCCCGAGTTCCCAGATGAAGATATCATGGCCCTGTTTGAAGAGAAGCGGACGCACGAAGACATAAACAAATGGATTGTTTGCTTCGATGGGGCATCCAATGCTTTGGGCCATGGAGTAGGGGCGGTTCTTGTATCCCCGGATGATCAGTGTATTCCTTTCACGGCTAGGCTAGGTTTTGATTGTACCAACAATATGGCCGAGTACGAAGCATGCGCCCTCAGGGTTCAGGCGGCCATTGATTTTGATGTAAAACTACTCAAGGTGTATGGAGATTCAACTTTGGTGATACGCCAGTTGAAAGGAGAATGGGAAACTAGGGATCCGAAGTTGATACCCTACCAAACTCACATCTTGAGGTTAGCCAAGTACTTTGACGACATTTCCTTCCACCACATACCTCAGGAAGAGAATCAAATGGCTGATGCATTAGCCACCCTGGCATCCATGTTTCAACTCGCCCCACACGGGGATCTGCCGTACATCGAATTCAAATCTCAAGGCAGGCCGACATATTGTTATGCAATAGAGGAAGAGCGGGATGGGAAACCGTGGTATTTCGACATCAAGCAGTATGTCGAGAACAAAGAATACCCACCAGGGATTTCTGACAATGACAAAAGGACGTTGAGGAGATTGGCTACTGGTTTCTTTGTAAGTGGTACCATCCTGTACAAACGAAACCACGACATGACCCTCCTACGATGCATAGACGCCAAAGAGGCGAACTTCATGATTAAGGAGATCCACGAGGGTTCCTTTGGGACACATGCCAATGGGCATGCTATGGCCAGAAAAATCCTTAGGGCCAACTATTATTGGCTCACCATGGAAAGCGATTGCTGCGCTCATGTCAGGAAATGTCAGGCATACGCGGACAATGTCAATGTTCCGCCACATCCTCTGAATGTTATGTCCGCCCCTTGGCCCTTTTCCATGTTGGGAATAGATGTCATTGGGGCCATCGAACCCAAAGCGTCGAACAGTCACCGCTTCATTCTTGTGGCGATAGATTACTTCACCAAATGGGTCGAAGCAGCTTCTTATACTAATGTCACAAAGAATGTGGTAGTTAGATTCATAAAGAAGGAGCTGATTTGTCGATATGGACTCCCCAGGAAGATCATTACTGACAATGGAACCAATCTGAACAATAAGATGATGCAGGAAATGTGCGAAGATTTCAAGATCCAGCATCATAACTCCACCCCTTATCGGCCAAAGATGAATGGAGCTGTAGAGGCTGCAAATAACAATATTAAGAAGATTGTTCAAAAGATGACAGTGTCATACAAAGATTGGCATGAGATGTTGCCTTTCGCCCTGCACGGATATAGAACCTCGGTACGAACTTCTACTGGGGCAACACCGTATTCCTTAGTTTATGGGATGGAAGCAGTACTCCCGTTTGAGGTGGAAGTTCCTTCTCAGAGGATAATGGCGGAGTCAGGCCTAGAAGAGTCAGAATGGGCTCAAACACGCTACGACCAACTCAACCTCATTGAGGGTAAGCGTTTGACAGCCATGAGCCATGGGCGTCTGTATCAACAAAGAGTAAAGAACGCATTCGACAAGAAGGTACGTTCGCACAAGTTCAACGAGGGGGACCTCGTGCTGAAAAAGATGTCCCACGCTGTTAAGGATAGTCGAGGCAAGTGGGCCCCGAATTATGAAGGACCTTTCGTGGTGAAAAGAGCTTTTTCTGGGGGTGCTCTGATACTCACCCACATGGACGGCAAGGAATTGCCCTCGCCCGTGAACTCCGATGTAGTTAAACGATATTACGCTTGAAGTCTGGGGCAATCGAGAGGACCGTTGCATGTTCTTTTAATTCTGAGTTTTTGTTCTTCTTGGTTTCCTCCAGGGATTCCCATTCACTGTATTTGTCTCGTTTCTTTAAAGATGGGTGAGGTTTTAGTCCTCCCTTTGATTTCAAACCTTGTGTTTTAGATTTGTTATAACTTGAGCCCTCTTCACTCGGTGTATGGGGTGCCCCAAACGCTTATTTAAAATTGAATCTAACCAGCCCTCACTAAAAGAAAGTCATCGCATTAGGAACATTCATACATGCACATACACATGCATATTTTGTGGTAACAGGGGCAGGGCCTTCTTAGGTCACAGTTAGAAATCAAGACAAGTTGACCGCGGAAATCAACCAAGGTAAGACGGTGACCGGACACGATTGGCCACGGATTTTGTTTCCTACTTGCAGGTACATAGGGATGGATGCAAGTGGGGATAGGGTCACGACCGACCGATCGTTGCCCCTTCCCGGTGCTAAACAAGCAGAGAACGTCGCTGCAAGGCAGCCCAGTATCCTTTGCATTCGCAGTTTCTTTTACTTTTGTTTGTTTTAAATAAGTAATCGACACCTAATTCTAATTTAAGTAGGTTCAAGTAGGCAAACGCTAACCCGTAAGGGAGGAGGAGACATGGTCAATGTTCCCCTCAAGAAAAAAAAATAAAAATGTGGTAGGTTAGCTCGCCTGGGCGAGCTGAGCTCGCCTGGGCGAGCTGAGCTCGCCTGGGCGAGCTGAGCTCGCCTGGGCGAGCTGAGCTCGCCTGGGCGAGCAACCCCTGCATTCAAAATATAAAAACGAGGGAGGGGAACGTTTTTGCATCCAAAAACTCCCCCCCCCTCATTCAAAAGAGAGAACACGAAGGCTTGCGGTTCTTGCTCCCTCAAGCCACTTTTGGTTGCCTTTTGCTTTCATTTTTGGTGTTATAATTCACTCCAACAAGTAAGTATTCAATCCTTGGTGCTTTTAGCTTCCCATTGGTATATTTTCTTCATCTTTTGGTGCTCCAAATTGTGAGAATGTGCTTATATTTGTGGGGCAGTTTTGGTTTGTTTTTATGCTTGTTTTCTTGAGTTGAGGATTTGAATGAGAAGGCCTTAGGCCTGTGCTGTATTCTGAAGCAATGGGGCATGCCACATTGTCCCCATTCTCTTGCAATTTATGTCGAAACGTGCGCCCACCAAGTGCTCGGTGAAATGCCCCAATGATGTATGAATATGATTTTGTAAAATGGGGAGAATGGGACTGTTTCTTATATGTAGGTACAGCATAGGAGATTCAAAATAGGTGCCCAAATGCAATTCCAAGCTTAGGAACCCAAACTTGTAGTTTCAATACAAGGGAACACGCTTATGGCTAGGAACCCAAAATTTGGTTTTTTGAATTAGAAAAGCATAAAATAGGGACTTGCTTGTAAGAATTTGGGCTGCCCCATGATTGGTACTTTGCACCTAAGTAACGTGGGAAATGCTTTTCAATAGTGTGTATACATAGGTAAATGTAAAGGGCATGAAATTCTTTGCAAAGGGTGAAGGAATATTGAGGTCACTTCCTAAATGAATGTATGATAGCACGGGATTCCCTTTTGAATGCAAGTATGTGCATAATGTAAATATCTTGCCAATATGCATAAGTGTGAGTGAAACAATGAAAGTTTGTATGGTATATATATTTCGAGTGTGTGTAGGTAGTTTGTGATAGCAAATGTTTAGGGCATAGTTAAGTGTAAGTTTTGACGCAATGCCTTAAGCGTGAGAATGTGTGTTCTTTTCAAATGCATGTATATGTATGACAATTAGAATGTGTTGGATGGCCTCTATGTTGATATGAATAGTAGGATATTCTACACATATGCATGTGCATAAATGTGTTACTTTAAACGTGCGCGTGAGTTCGTTCTAAACCGGAGGGATTAGCATGACATTTTTTCGCGTTAAGACAAGCATTATCTTGTAAAACTAACTTCTAAATGTTTGTTCTCGCAGGAAATGGCCCCGAGGAAGCTTGCCTCAAAGAGATCTAGGAAGGATAAAGCGGCTGAAGGAACTAGTTCCGCTCCCGAATATGACAGCCACCGCTTTAGGAGCGCTGAACACCAGCAGCGCTTTGAGGCCATCAAGGGATGGTCATTTCTCTGGGAGCGACGCGTCCAGCTCAGGGACGACGAGTATACCGATTTCCAGGAAGAGATAGTTCGCCGGCGGTGGGCATCACTGGTCACCCCCATGGCCAAGTTCGATCCAGACATAGTCCTCGAATTTTATGCCAATGCTTGGCCAACAGAGGAGGGCGTGCGAGATATGAGATCCTGGGTGAGGGGTCAATGGATCCCGTTTGATGCAGATGCTATCGGCCAGCTCCTGGGATATCCTTTAGTGCTGGAAGAGGGTCAGGAGTGCGAGTATGGCTAGAGGAGGAACCGGTCCGATGGGTTCGATGAGGAGGTCATCGCCCATTTGCTATGTATACCGGGGTAGGATTTTGCCCGGACTGCTGCCGGGAGACGGGTGCGGATCATGCGCACCAACATGACCACCCTGACTCAGATCTGGATGACTTTGCTACTCAGCAACATCCAGCCCAGCGACCATAATTCCGACCTCCCCCTGCCGAAGTGTCAGCTGGTGTACGCCATCCTGACGCGGATGAGCATTCACGTGGCTCAGCTAATCGCTGATGCCATCTATATATTTGCAGGTATGGCGCCTACCAGGCACCCTCTGGACCCGGATAAGTCCAACAGGGCCCTGGGATTTCCCGCCTTGATCACAGGACTCTGCCAGTCGTTCGGAGTCCCCGTCACATCTAGCAAGGTGATTCGGCCGCCCATCACCCGAGCTTTTATTGAGAAGTATTGCACACAGAGACAGGCCCAGGGGGATCCTCCGCAGGCCGCAGATGCGCCGCCACCTCATCAGGCTGGTCCAGCCGGATCGTTTGATACGGAGCAGTATTTGCGGCATTTGGTTCGCCAGCAGGAGGCCAACCACCGGGCTCATATACAGACCCATGATTGTCTTTACCAGATGAGCCTCAGCCTGCAGAGCCAGGGTTTTACTTCTTTTCCGTGCCCTACTCCGGACCAGTTCAGGGCAGAGGTCGCATGGCCTGGAGATTGGCCTGAGGCCTGGGCAGGAGAGGCGCCAGCAGAGGCACTAGCAGAGGCTCCCGACGAGGCAGATAAGGCCCGCGAGGGCGAGGAGATGACCGATTTACTTGATTTCTTAGGAGGAAGCGAGGTCACATGATTGGGAGATCCCTTGATCCATATTTCTTTTTGTTTCCAATTGTTTTTTCTGTTTACATATCATCTTATTTTTGTTTGACTAAGGGACTAACATTTGTTTCATGTTTTGACTTTTGTTTTGTACATACATATCGTTTGAGTTGTTACGTCGATACTTGTTTCATTGTTGTCAATAGTGTTTGTTGAAATTCCGGAACCGTGTAGAGTTTTTCATTTAGGAACGTTGTCCTAAAAGTAAAATGAACCAAAAATCCTAATAAAAAGAGAGAAGCGTTGTGAATAAAAGTCATGTTCGTAAAGAAAAGAAAAATGTTTTTTTGTATATATACATGTATGGAAAAGGAAAATGTGTATAAAAGGATTCCGTGTGTGTAAGTGATGCGTGGAGAGAAATTCTTGTGTGTGTGAGCAACGAATGCATATAAAGAAACTTTTGTATGAGCCATAGGTGTGCGTTGGAGAAAAACGAAAAAGATCTTTGAATGTAAATAGGGTTTGATCATGTGACGTAAAGAGAAAGAGTTCCAATGCGTGTACCAAAAAGGTTTGTCATGTATAAGAGTGTAGATGTACAAAGGAAAATTTCTTCATAGAGGACCATAGGTGTATAATTTTGTGAATGAAACAAAAAGGAAAAAGAAAGAAAGACCGTGAAGGTCGATATGTTATAGTTAAGAAGTATAAATCATTCGTAAAGAGCAAACGTATCTTCTGGAAACAAGGGACTGATGCTAAGAGTTTATTTTCCAGAATGAACCGAGATAAGGATGGATGAATTCATTGAACTGATGAAAGAACATAACTTGGAAACGTTGGGTCTGTCTGTGTAAATTCCCAACCGTAGTATCACAATGCCATAAACAGGATGCTGGAGTGCCCACCTGGCTGTAGCCATGACTAATTTTGCACGTTGTTCTCAAATCATCATTGTCACGCGTGCCTTATGGAGTGGTAGGGGAGTTCGGCCCGAGACCGACACCTTGACACCCAAATTTGTTTCGCCCCAGATATCAAGATTGGGTTCCCACGATAAAAGACCCCATTGAAACACAACCTTAGACCTTTTTGAACCTTGGCCTGTAAAAAAGGAATCCTCATTCTTTCCCCCGAAGCAAAGGACAGCGGAATCTCCTTAAGGGAGAGCAAATAGAATGCTAAACCCGATTTCCCAAAGAAAGGGATGGGGAAGGAAAAGTGAAAAGAAAGAAAAGGAAGAAATGGAAAGAAAGAAAAAAAAGAGATGAAAATAAAGAAAAGAATAGAAGAAAGGAAAGAAGGATTCCCGATCAAAGATCGAAAAGAAGTGAAAAGGGAAAAGAAGAAATTCTCGATCAATGAAAAAAAAGAGGACAAAAATTCTTCAAAGCCAGATTGCCACTCAGAATCATTCTTGACTGGCAATATCCCACCCCACATGAACAAAGAGGAAAAGACAAAAACACCCAGCTTCCTCTCCAAAAAACACTATCCTCGAGAAAATCCTATTGGTCCGTGATCGTACGTTTGATCTTTGATTCGATAGGAAATCGTGTGCAAAATGAAGTCATGGTGCAATTATGGTTTGGGAATAGGATAAAACACTTGCCTTGTGAGTTTTATACACTATGAGTGATTTATTTTCAGCTTAGCCCGATGTTTCCCTTGCATGCTCATTTGAAAGCTAAAAGTTGACATCCTACCCTTCATTCTCGGTTATAAGGAAGATTACCCTAGGCACAAGTATATTGTTTCTCTAAGATATGGTGCTCTCGCGAATGATTTATTTTTCTTTACAAAAAGCATGTTTGCCTTTCAGGTGGAAGAACCTGGTAGACCGTTTGGTCCTGCCATTCTCACCCTTCTTCGGAGCCACATGAATGTTATTGCCTAGCGCTGTTCATGTGTCCTCCACTTTCGAGTTTGGAGTTGTGTTTCATGATTGCCTAAGTGCGGACCCTCAAGGCAATCCTCCATTCTCATCCTTTTTCGGAGCCACATGAATGTTATTGCCTAGCGCTGTTCATGTGTCCTCCACTTTCGAGTTTGGAGCTGTGTTTCATGATTGCCTAAGTGCGGACCCTCAAGGCAATCCTCCATTCTCACCCTTTTTCGGAGCCCCATGAATGTTATTGCCTAGCGTTGTTCATGTGTCCTCCACTTTCGAGTTTGGAGTTGTGTTTCATGATTGCCTAAGTGCGGACCCTCAAGGCAATCCTCCATTCTCACCATTTTTCGGAGCCCCATGAATGTTATTGCCTAGCGCTGTTCATGTGTCCTCCACTTTCGAGTTTGGAGTTGTGTTTCATGATTGCCTAAGTGCGGACCCTCAAGGCAATCCTCCATTCTCACCCTTTTTCGGAGCCACATGAATGTTATTGCCTAGCGCTGTTCATGTGTCCTCCACTTTCGAGTTTGGAGCTGTGTTTCATGATTGCCTAAGTGCGGACCCTCAAGGCAATCCTCCATTCTCACCCTTTTTCGGAGCCACATGAATGTTATTGCCTAGCGCTGTTCATGTGTCCTCCACTTTCGAGTTTGGAGCTGTGTTTCATGATTGCCTAAGTGCGGACCCTCCTCCATTCTCACCCTTTTTCGGAGCCACATGAATGTTATTGCCTAGCGCTATTCATGTGTCCTCCACTTTCGAGTTTGGAGCTGTGTTTCATGATTGCCTAAGTGCGGACCCTCAAGGTAATCCTCCATTCTTACCCTTTTTCGGAGCCCCATGAATGTTATTGCTTAGCGCTGTTCATGTGTCCTCCATTATCAAGCGCGAAGCCTCTGGTGATTGGGAAATACGTTCTTCTGTTGTTTTCTAGATCGGTTCCTTCGCCAAACATGTGCATATGTGTATATGTATATTGTATTCGTTGTTCTTGTTGTTGTTTTTATTTTGTTTTGTGCAGAAGAAAAAAGGAAGGAGTAGAGACGAGAGTCGTCATCATGGAAAGGGCAGGACGGACGAAATCAGTGTCCTATCTTTGCTTTCCTCTTATCTCCGATGAGAGGTAAGTAAAAAGGGGCAACTGTCATACCCTAATTTCGTCCGGGGATTATTATTTGATGATATACAACCTTTGATTGGCCGCTTCGAGATACTTGGCGCCCTTTGTTGCACAATATGTGAAGTCCCGAGATGTGCCGAGAATCAAAAGGAAGCAGGCTTACGCGATTCCTGAAAATTCCGTAATGTGACGGAAATCGAAAAGAGGTGTTTTGCGCAATCCGTGAGTTTCCGTAACTTCTTCGAAAGCTAAAAAAGAGTAAATACATAATCCGTAAGGATTCGTAACCTTGCGGAAGGGAAATAAGTATCGTTACGAAATTCGTAAAGTTTCGTAACATTATGGAAAAAGAATTACCAAAAAAAATAGAGGGGGGTGCATTTAGTAAAAAGGGGGGTACAAATAGCAATTTGGCCCACTTGGGCCTTCCAGATCCTTCCTCCAGAAGGCTGTTGCTTCTGGAGGAAGCAACCTTGCTCGCCTGGGCGAGCTGGGTGGCAAGCTCCTCCCCTATTTTGCTATAAATAGGGGGAGGAGTGAAGAAGAAAAGGGTTCAGCTTTCTTGGCACTTCCCATTCTCTGGAAATAGCTGAAGAAAATTAGTTCCGTGAAGAAAATCCAAGCCGAGGAGCTTCCGTAACGTTTCTGTAACGTTTCCGTGAGTAATTACGCGAAGATTCTCGATCGTTCTTCAACATTCATCGTTCGTTCTTCGTTTTCTTCAGTGTTCAACGGGTAAGTACCTCAAACCGAGCTTTTCAATTCATTCTATGTACCCGTGGTGGTCCACATTTTGTTTCATGTATTTTTATTCTCATTTTCATTCGCTTTCTATACCCCCTTTTGACGTGCTTAAGCCATTTATTTAAAGTCATTTCTCGCTTAATCTAAAAATAAAATAAATTTCCACCGATCGTTTGAATTGTATCATCCGTTAATTTCGGCTAAAATGAATTCTGATCGTTCGGTCGTGCCGTAACCACGTTGGAAATCAAAAAAGAGGTAAAATAATAATATAATAATCAAAAAATACCTTTTAGTAAAATAAATCGAAAAATCAATCGGACGTTTTCTCTTTGGGATTTCTCATTCTTAATTGAATTGACTAATAACTAAAGTGAAACTAAGGCTAAAATCAAACTTGCCTAGTCAAGCTCGTCCACAAAAATAGGGTTTTCAAAGTTTATCATTTCAGTTTCTTACCAAGTAAAATGGATCATTTTTAAGGTCCAAACGCCTTAAAATGATCACCTTTCAAGTAAAAAAGAATCACTTGATTCACGCATAAGAAAGAACTACGTAGGTCTGATTTCCTCTTTGATGGAGGGTACGTAGGAGCAAGAGCACCGCTTTTGTCGACCTCAAAAAATAAAAAGAAATAAAAGTTAAGGTAACACAATTTCCACAATTCTAAAAAATAGGCTGTTGTCCTTTGAGACAAACGTGAAAGGTGCTAATACCTTCCTCAAGCGTAAATACAACTCCCGAACTTAGAATTTTCATTTTGACCGGTTTCCTTCGGTTTTCCCGACGTTTTCCACAAATAAACATTGGTGGCGGCTCCGCGCATCTTTCCTCCTTTGGAAAGCGTACCCGTGAGCCTCGCCCTCGCTCGCCCACAAAAGTGCACGTTGCGACATCTTCAAATGGCTAGAGTGGCTAATGCGAGGTTGGAGGTTGTTTCGGGTGCCATTGATCTTTCTCGAAATGGCTTGAGTGGCTAAAGGTTCAAACACCAACAGGTCTCTTTGAAATATCAAAGACAACAATAGAATGAGGGTTGAATAGTGTGTTAGACAAATAAGATAACTTTTTTTTTGCAAAGGAAAGCTTTTCCACAAACAAATTTGTAAAACATAGATTCTGACTGTGTCGTCTAGTGATGGAAAAATAGTTTCAGTGAAAATAGGAGACTAGTCCAATGGAAGATAAAGCAAAGTCTTCACAAAGGTTTTTCAAATACACGCTTGATGACCAAGTGTGTCAAAGTAAGCTTACGATCATACTAATCAAATAACTTAAGAGAGAGGTATAAATACTTAGTTTATACTGGTTCACTCAAACAGAGCTATGTCCAGTTTTCCTTTTCACCATGGTAAAGGGTTCCACTAATCAAAATTGGTTACCAATAAAAATTTTATATTGTCACTCTAGGCTATAATGGTATTCTCTAGGTCACTACTGACACACTCTTAGACTCCCCCTAGATCTAAGAAATCCTAAGTATTTTTTTACACTAAGCCACTCTTGGCTTTCACAAACAAAAGTTTGAATGATTACAATGATTCAATAACACTCAAAGAGTGGATAAAAACTTAAGCTCAAATACAAATAAAATTTCTTGAGAAAATGATGAACTATTTAAGTTCAGAGTACGTCGTCCAATGATTTTGACAGTTTCTCTTCAGAGTTCTTTTTCTCGTTTTCTCGTAATATGCTTTGTTGTTGAAATCTTGAGCCTAAGTCGCCTTTTATAGACTTTAGTGAAGGATCCATTGCGGGATCAACTTTGAGTCTTGAAATGAAGGATCCATTATGGAAACGGTGCAACACGACATGCTCTAGTTAGAGATAGAAGAATAATAGTATAGACAACTGCATGTGCTCCTCTTTCGCAATGACAATGACTTTTGAGGAATATTTTTGTTAATTTCTTCTATTCTCTTCTATTTTGTCGTTTCCTTAAATTCAAATGTTAGTAATTCAAATAAAGAGAGGCAAAAGCAAAATGAAAAAAGCAATGTTCGTGAACTTCCATTTATATTGTTGGATGTCACTTAAGAATGATATAAAATGAAGTGTATAAGTGATTAAGTCCATTGGATGCGAATAAAAGCAACTTAGTGTTTGAATATTGGTTTTCACAATAAGTTGATACAGGTGTATTAACAATGCGTTGGATGTTGAGTATAACTTATTAAAAAAATAGTTTTCCACTTATGATTGGACACATACTTACTAGAACTATAGGATATAAATTAAAACCAAGTGTGGTCGTTATGTAGTAGGACTTGTTCGCTTAAAAATAACTCATTAGACCATCAATAATTTATACCTTTGTAATCATCAAAATCAGAGATAGGGTGGATTGTCCAATGGTCAATGGATCATCCAGTCCTAACACTCTTTGCCTAGTTTTGGTGTCTATAAATCATCCCAAGAGCTCTCCTCTAA
Organism: Glycine soja; assembly: GCF_004193775.1. Taxonomy (NCBI): domain Eukaryota; kingdom Viridiplantae; phylum Streptophyta; class Magnoliopsida; order Fabales; family Fabaceae; genus Glycine; species Glycine soja. The sequence goes on along the minus strand of NC_041009.1, from coordinate 27,456,942 downwards.
TGTCAAACTGTACCTTTTAGCATTCTTCTGCACTTTTCTTTCTAGATTGTGGAAGAAGCCTAAGGTATCAACAATACTTTCTTCTTATGGCCTGCTCGAGTGATCTAGATGTTGCACTTGAGGACGATGTTAGCGTTTCTGTTTTGGCCTTCTCCCATCTAGAAAGCTCTTGTAGGTCATGGATTGCTTATGAGATATGGCAGAAGTTGTCTCTAAATGTTCTTTGTTATGTCTATATTCTCCTTTTTCCCTTTGTGGTTTTCTTCTAAATGTTATTTTTGTATAATATGCATTAGGGAAGGGTTTTTGTCATATTTGTTGTAGATGTAGGCTGCTCCACTATAAAGCTTGACCCGAGATGTAATATTGATAGTGTTGATTAAGAAGAGATGTTTTCCGACTATACTTGGCTTTTAGACTTTTGTACTCCTTTAATGACTGCTCCTTCTTTGTTGTTGACATACGGTTTGCACATTGATTGTATTGCATGAGTCCTTTTGGAGAGTTTACCTCGATTTAGGAATCCATTTCCGGGGGTGCCTACATATTTTGAAGACTTTTATTTCTGAAGCATTTACCTTGGTTTAGGAACCCATTTCCCAGGGTACCTACAGATTTCATAAGGCTTTTATTTTTGAATTATTTTCCCTGGTTTGGGAACTCATTTCCTGAGGTGCCTACAAATTTCATTGGCCATTCTTTAATAGGAGTTTACCTAGGTTTAGGAATCAATTTCCTAGAGTGTTGTTCACTGGTTTTGGCAAGTGCACCGGATCGCACAAGTAGTATAAAACGGTAAGAACCGAGTATCGAACACTCAGGGAACTTGTGTTATTTGGTAAGCTATTTCAGCAAATAGGTGTCTGGTGTGTGTAAATCGAACAGGTGTATAGACTATCTATGCAAAAAGAAAGAAAATCACGTGAGAGAAATGATGTGTAAAAACAAGTAGAGAACACGTTGGTCTTCCTAATAGGTGCCTGATGCCAAAAAGATATTCTCTATCTAACAATGCTCCTGTGTTCTTATGGTGTCTTCTGAGATACTAAACCCTGATTCCTCACGATAGTTTAGCCTAATCCTGGTCAAGCATCGTTCGTAGATTCCTCTTGAAAGACTAAACTCAATCGGGACCGCATTAACACACACATACTCAACTAAATTATCGCACCCCGATTCCTCGTGAAAGCACGACAACTTAGACCTGCACTATCAAGGACTTTAGAGTCAGACCAGTTTCCACTGTTGAATGACCCTAACAAAGCATGCATCTACGTGATCAAGGTAAAGACATACTGGAATGAAAAGCAGATAGCATAGAGAACACACAAAACATCATTAAATAAATATAAATATATTTACATCAGGTACCTACAGGGAAGATCCAATAGAGGATTTAGCTTTCCATACCAGGAAGCCTTCTTAACAACAAAGAGAAGAACAAGATGAAAGATTGCAAAAATACAAGTGGTTAGGATGTCTCCTTCACCTCTAGCATCTCACAATCACTCATAAACTCATCTCAAGCTCTCAAATCGGCTCCTTCTTCAAGCTCTGGTCTCTGCAGATCTTCACACAACAAAAACTCTCTAGAACTTGAACCTTTCTCTCTCTAGAAACCCTAGACAAGGAAAGCTCTGAATCCCAGTCCAAACTCTCTTCACAACATCTGATTTTAGACTTAAATAGGTGGCCTTGTTCGTACTCGTGCGCTTAGTGCACTTATGGACCGCTTAGCGCATGTTAGTGATTTTTGACTTAGTGCGCCTTTCTTGCTTAGCGGATGAACTGAAGCGGTGCGCTTAGTGAGATGAAGCGGTGCGCTTAGCGAACCTGTACAACTCTTCTTCTTCTAGATTCTTCCTCGCGCTTAGCCCAGGAGTGTTGAGCTTAGCGGACACTCGCTAAGCCAATCTGCTGGCTTAGCAAGAAGGTGAAAACATCACTTTCCAAAGCATGCCTAATTAACCTGAAATTGAGAGAAAATGATTATTAAACACACAAAATGAAAATACTAAGTATTTATTACTTATACTTAACAAAAAATACTTATAACACTACAAAATAATCATAAATTGGGAGAGTTTGATACAATTTATATAAGTTTTATACACAAAAGTTAGTCGTTTTCATTGACTAACAAGTGCCTATAGATTTTGTAGGTCATTCTTAAATAAGAGTTTACTTGGTTTGTAAATCCATTTCTCGGGGTGCGTACAAATCTCGTAGGACTTTTATTTTTGAAGTATTCACCTCAGTTTGGGAACCCATTTCTCGGGGTGCCTACTAGTAGTTGAACAAGTCATTTTCCTACAATAGGATTTTTAACTGATTATGGATTCTAAGATGATGTTGTTGAAACTTTATCATTTTATTGATGTTGTCGCAACCTGCCCTTCAGCGGGGGCGTGACGCGGGACTCGATGGTGCATCTTCCAAGGAAGTAAAACGTGTGGAGTCGCCACCAATGTTTATTTGGGGAAAACATCGAAAAACCCAAAATGGAAAAGGTTGAAGGTTTGCGTATTTTGAAAATGAGGGTTTGGGACTTGTTTACGCACGGGGAAGGTATTAGCACCCCACGCACCTGTCACAAGGGACGACAACCTCCAATCGAGTGTGCTAGTCATGACTTCAAAATTATGTATTTTCCCTTTTTATGTTTTTATGTATTTTCCGTTTTTATATTTTTACCTTTTTTGGGGTCGACAAGGGTGTTTCCCTTGCTCCTACGTATCCTCGGGTGCGATGAGGAAATCAGACCTACGTAGTTTTTTAAGAACTGAACTTTGGTTAATTTGTTTTTTTTAATCTTTTTTGAAAGATTGATTTTAGTTGCGAACAAAAGTTGTTCAAGGCGTTGGACCTTTGAAACGATCTTTTCATTTTTGAAAAGAGAGAATCGTTAAGGCCTTGGACCTTCGAACTATCTCTTGATTTTGAAAAGAGAGAAACGTTAAGGCGTTGGGCCTTTGAATGATCTTTCAATTTTTTTTTGAAATGAAGAAGTTTATGAGTTGGTTTTGGCTCATTAATCTTCAATCCCTTTTTTAAGGTAACTTGTGGCATTAATGACTGGTTAAAACTTATTTTACATTGACGAAAAGAGTTTACAACATAAAAAATCGGTCGAAACTTATTTAAACAGCGGTCAAGTGAGATTATAACACAAACGATCGGTTGAATTTTATTTTAACAATGATTAAACGAGATTATGGCATGAACGATCAGTCAAAACTCGCTTTAAACAAAGAAAAAGATCACTGATGATCGAAGAAGGAGATGAAGATGCACAAAACAATAAAGGGGACCCCTAAGGGTCCATAAATCAAATTGAAATCCTTAAAGCAAGCACTAACTGGATGAAGAACGAAGAACGAACGATGAAAAAACAGAGAAAGATCGAAGAACGAATGAGGAATAGTGTAGGAATCGATCACGGATGTGATTCAGAAGCATTTCGGCCTTGTTTTCCCTTCTTTCTTCTTCCTTTCTCTTCTTTCTTCTTCTTTCTGGACCTCTAGACTTCAGGGAACTTAGGGACCTCTTACTTCAGCCTTCTCACACCCATTTATAGCAAAACGAGCCACTTGGAATGAAGGTATCTCGCCCAGGCGAACAGACCTCACCCAGGCAAGCTGATAACTTCATTCTAAAGCAACTTGCTTGCCCAGGCGAGCTGAGCTCACTCAGGCGAGCTGGTTACTTCATCATGAAGTTATCTAGGTGGCTTAGGGGCTGAAAAATGCCCCTAAAGGGACCCTTTTTCCCTCCTTTTGAGTAATTTGCACATTTCCTTCCGAAACATCCAAAAATCTTACAGAATGTGCGATAATTGGTGTTAAGCAGCTCAATTTGGTTGGGAAGAATCCAAATGTTTGCAAATGATTGTCCCTGGACGAAATTAGGGTATGAAAGTTGCCCCTCTTTACTTATCTTTTATTGGAAATAAAAGGGAAGTAAAGATAAAGACATTAATTTCGTTCGAGGGATCTTACCATCCAACCGACCACTAGCGGAGGACCAAGTAGTAAAACCCGTGAAAGCATGAAGACATTGAACTTCTTCTTTTTTAGTTTTCTTCTTCTTTTTTTATTTTTATTTTCTATATATCTTTTTCATTTTCCTCTCCTTTTTTTTAAAAGCATGGAAACAGAGGACGTCGAGTCCTATGAAGTACAAGGACAAATGACATTGAAGTCTTTGAGATGAAGACATCGTTGTCTTCGAAAGCGTAAATGAAGGTCATCGTCACCTTTTGAAAGCATGCAATGACTGAAGACATTGTCGTGTTCGAAATGTAAATAAGGGTCATTGTCACCTTTTGAAAGCATGCAATGACTAAAGACATTGTGGTCTTCGACATATCGATGAAGGTCATTGTCGCCTTTCAAAAGCATGCAATGACTGAAGACATTGTGGTCTTCTACATGTAAATGAGGGTCATTGTTGCCTTTTGAAAGCATGCAATGACTAAAGACATTGTTGTCTTCAAAATGTAGATGAAGGTCACTGTCGCCTTTCGAAAGCATGCAATGACTGAAGACATTGTCGTCTTCGACATGTAAATGAGGGTCATTGTCGCCTTTTGAAAGCATACAATGACTGAAGACATGGTCATCTTCGAAATATAAATAAAGATCATTGTCGCCTTTTGAAAGCATGCAATGACTGAAGACATTGTCGTCTTTGACATGTAAATAAGGGTCATTATCGCCTTTTGAAAGCATGCAACGACTGAAGATATTGTCGTCATTGAAATGTAGATGAAGGTCATTGTCGCCTTTTGAAAGCATGCAATGATTGAAGACATTGTCGTCTTCGAAATATAAATGAGGGCCATTGTCGCCTTTTGAAAGCATGCAATGACTGAAGACATGGTCATCTTCGAAATGTAAATGAAGATCATTGTCGCCTTTTGAAAGCATGCAATGACTGAAGACATTGTCGTGTTCGAAATGTAAATAAGGGTCATTGTCACCTTTTGAAAGCATGCAATGACTAAAGGCATTGTGGTCTTCGACATATGGATGAAGGCCATTGTCGCCTTTCAAAAGCATGCAATGACTGAAGACATTGTGGTCTTCGACATGTAAATGAGGGTCATTGTTGCCTTTTGAAAGCATGCAATGACTGAAGACATTGTTGTCTTCAAATTGAAGATAAAGGTCATTATTTCCTTTCGAAAGCATGCAATGACTGAAGACATTGTCGTCTTCGACATGTAAATGAGGGTCATTGTCACCTTTTGAAAGCATGCAATGACTGAAGACATTGTCGTCTTCGAAATGTAAATGAGGGTCATTTTCGCCTTTTGAAAGCATGCAACGACTGAAGATATTGTCGTCTTTGAAATGTAGATGAAGGTCATTGTCGCCTTTTGAAAGCATGCAATGACTGAAGACATTGTCATCTTCGAAATGTAAATGAGGGTCATTGTCGCCTTTTGAAAGCATGCAATGACTGAAGACATGGTCATCTTCGAAATGTAAATGAAGATCATTGTCGCCATTTGAAAGCATGCAATGACTGAAGACATTGTCGTCTTTAAAATGTAAAGAAGTAGCTAACCATAATTGTCTCCGCACGCCATCGGACTTGATTGTCTCTGGGTGGCAAAGGAGACTGCTATATCTTGGAAACATAAAAAAGAATGGATGACCATGATGGTCTCCGCATGGCATCAGACTTGATTGTTTCTGGATGGCGAAGGTGCGAATGACCATGATGGTTTTTGCATGCTATCAGACTTGATTGTCTCTAGATGGCGAAGGTGCAGATGACCATGATTCGTCTCCGCGTGCCATCAAACTCGATTGTTTTCGGATGGCGAGGGTGCGGATGACCATGATTTGTCTCCGCATGCCAACAGACTCGCTTGTCTCTGGTTGGCAAGGGTGGCGGATGACCATAATTTGTCTTCGCGTGCCAATGGTCTCGCTTGTCTCTGGTTGGCATGGGAGACTCTAATAGTCTCTGAAAAGTAAATGACAGAGGACTTTGAGTCCTATTAAAGTGAGGACTTTGAGTCCTATGAAAGCAAGGACTTTCAGTCCTATGAAAGATAAAAGTGAGGACTATGAGTCATATGGAAGCGAGGACTTTGAGTCCTATGAAAGCGAGGACTTTGAGTCCTATGAGAGATAAAAGTGAGGACTTTGAGTCCTATAAAGGCGAGCCAATAGGTACAAGTACCCAAGGACTTTAACCTTATGAGAAAGCAAGAGGTTGATTCTTTGAGAGGGCCTCTCATCTATGCACTTAACATGAACATGATTTTTGGGATGCTGATACATGCAACCTTTATCTTGAAATGCAGTAAATGCTGGTTTTGTATGCAACAATGCAATGGAAATTTGTACAACGTTCATGACATTCTTTCCTATTTTTGTGATTTTGATTTTGATTTGATTTTTTTTTTATTTTTGTGGAAACACAGATTGACTTGTTTTTGAAAGATGTGATAACTCATGCAACCTCATCCTGTTTTTTTTTTTTTTTGCAAATCTCTTCGGGGATTCCCTCAAAGTGTATGTTCTGTTTGATTTAGTCACTTGACAATTTTGGAGTGACAACAATGGAGTCGTTTGACATTTAATCAATCAATTGAAATATTGATCCTAGGGTTTTCCCCCTCTTTTTTTTTGTTTAAAACATCAATTACTCTGCATAGCAAGAGAAATATAATGCCTTGGGACCAATCACATGCACCATTGAAGGATGGCAATGGATCATTGCACTTTGGTATATGACCAAGTGAAACTTTCTTGATTTAAGGTCATAGAGTGATGCCATGAGTCTGTTGATCCCGCTGGGAGTTAGATGACATGGGCTGATCACGAAAGAATTTATATGACGAAGCTACCCCTTGGATTCGAAAAGAATCCCAAAGAGCTTGCATGACAAACTAACGTCAGATGTACCCTACTATCACTATTGGCTTCAGGCATTTTCTGTGAGCTCCTGGTTGAATGAGATTTCTTCTCAAACATGCAAGTGTGAACCTTAGGGGTTCTTTTTTTTTAGATATATATATGTGTGTGTGTGTGTGTGTGTGTGTGTGTGTGTGTGTGTGTGTGTGTGTGTGTGTGTGTGTGTGTGTGTGTGTGTGTGTGTGTGTGTGTGTGTGTATTACTAACAATCCAAGCGTGCGCGGGTTTCATTCTAGAATCCTAACTTAAAAGCAAATTAGTCATTCCTTGATCCACATGGGCTTTATTGGGCTTGTAATGTGGTCAGGAGTAAGAGGGCTATGAAAGAAAGGATTAGACAAGCCCAAAGAGTGTTTGAGGGTTATATTGAGTAAGAACCTCAAGAGCGTCTTGCTTGTACCTTTTGTTCATTTCAGCTTTTGAGTTGGGCTCTACTCCTCTTGTCTTTTACATTAATCTTTCATTGCACTTTTGTGCCTTTCTTGTAGAATTTGGAGATCTTTTGTGTCTCTTTTTTTTTCACTCACCTTTGGCAGATTTATTTTCTTTTTCGTTGTTGCCCAACTTCATGCATGTGTAGTTTGCATCGCTCTTCCTGCTAGTTTAGCAATAGTTCCCACTCAAGATTTCTATTTTTGCTTTTGCTGTCTTTTCTCTGTTGTTGTTTTTAGAAAACAACATGCTTTGGCTCAGAGCGGGTAGCAAGGGATAAATTAGTGTTTGGGATGTTGAAACATGGCCATGCGTCATTTTAAATCCTAACTTAGATCCTTTTGTAGTTTGGATTTTGAGAAAAAAAAAACATTAATAACACGCCCATGATTGTTTTTTTTTTCTTTTGTTTTTTTTCGTTGTATATTTTTTTCAACCCTAATTTTTGCTTAGGCCGCCCTTCCGGGTTTTTGACCTACCAGGTAAGAAATTATGATCTGCCCCTAGGTTCACTTGAGGCTCATGTGCGATGCCTCTCATTGCCCCAGTGTAGGACTCTAAGATTTGTATTGCTGCCTTTTGTCATGACCTTGTAGCAACAAAAAAAGAAAGAAACTATGCAGGTTCTCAAAAATGAATTTTTCAAGGACGAGAAACATTCGTAGGATTTTTTCAATTGGCAGATTAAGTCAAATGACTCCTATTCTTGATAACTCACTTTTATCTCAAAAAGACAAACTTTCAGGAATGATAAAATGAGGTCACATGAGTGGTTGTATTTTTTTTATTTGAAACATAGTCAATCAGATGCTTTTTCTTTTTTTTTTTTTTGTTTTGAACTTTACTCATCGTTTTATGGCACCTTGACCAAATGTGCAGAACGAGTAATTTCTGATTGAACAGTCTTGGAAGTCAAAACTCAGGAGCGCAGGTCACTTGAGCAAACAAACCAACGACTTACATTCACATTCCAGTGGAAGTCAAATAGACAAAGATGTAATTGTGAGAGGATGAGAGACAAGGATGTCAAATTTATCCATATTATTAGCATTGTAACTATGGTTTACAATAATGGCATAAACTTTGAAAATCCTAATGAGTCATTAGAGACATCTAACAACAACCTTCAAATTTCCCTATGTATGGTGTTGCTTGCCAATGTCAAAATTCACAAGCGATTCTCCTCAAATTTCAGCCAAACCGCATCAATTAGACCTTGCACCTTATGTTTCAGGGTCCTATAATGCTCAATGGAATGCCCCGAAACTTCTCCATGGTAAGCACATGTTGCATCCGAGTCATATCCTCGAAAAAATGGAGGTTAAGGAACCTTGGGTGGGTTATGGCTACCATTGAATTATCGAGTAGATATGGGAGCAAGTTAGCATAGGACACCGAAATTGGGGTGAATTCTATAGGCTTTTTCGCTGGAAAATTCCCTTCCTGGTTGGTGTTTTGGTTTGTGTTAAGGGTGGTGTTTGGCATTGGATGTGTGGCAGGTCGGCTTTGTGGCTGATTTAGGGATGGCCTTTGTGGATGATTGGGTGGTGGGTAATGAGAAGGGCTGATATTGGCTGAGTAATGACATTGTTGAGCTGGTGGGAAATTTGGCCATGTAGGAACGACAGTCATAGCATGGGTTCCTTCCTCCTTCTCATCCTCTCTATTTGCCCAAGGCTTTTTATTTGTCAAAGCAGGATGATCAAATTTTCCTCTTTTCAGACCCACTTCGATCCTTTTGCCGACGAAAACTAAATCCGTAAAGCTTGAAGGTGTGTAACTCACCATTTTCTCATAGTAGAAGACCGGTAACGTGTCTACTATCATTGTTATCATCTCCCTTTATGTCATTGGGGGCGCCACTTGGGCTGCCAGATCCCTCCACTTTTGGGCGTATTCCTTGAAAGATTCGTGCTCCTTTTTGCACATGTTCTATAGCTACATTCTATCCGAAGCCATATCAGAATTCTACTGATACTACCAAAAGAAAGCAATCATTAAGTCCTTCCAAGAATGGACTCGGGAAGGTTCCAGATTAGTGTACAAGGTGACGACTGCCCTAGTAAGACTTTCTTGGAAGAAATGCATCAATAATTTTTCATCTTTCGCACATGCTCCCATTTTCCTACAATACACCTTTAGGTGACTCTTGGGGCAAGTTGTCCCCTTGTATTTATCAAAGTCTGGTACCTTGAACTTCGGAGGAATGACCATGTAGGGTACTAGGCACAAATCTTTCATGTCAGCAAAGGCATAATCTCCGCCTCCTTCAATGGCCTTTAGCCTTTCCTCTATCTGATCCAACTTTCCCTTTTCCGCCATAGCAGGTGGGACTTTCCCCGCCACAGAATGCAAGGGTTGTGGTTGTGGGCGAAACTGAGGGCCCTCCAAAGTGTTTGGATGGGGTACACCACCAACTGCTTTCCCTTCAGTGGCATATCCGAGGCAAGGCTCGAAGTTGGCTAGATTGTGGTGAGGTATTTCATGTGTCCCCCCCCATGGGTTGAGAGACATGTGCATGATTAGCTTGGGGTTGTTGGCTCTCAATGGGTATGGGAGTGGAGTTATTGACATTCTCATCGGGAGTATGCCCCACATTGGGTGGTGTATAGTTGGGAGGCAAGACATATGGCAGGAAGGCATGCTTGTTCTAAACTTGCACAAAATGGGGGCCGCCCGTACTTCCCAATTCTTTGCCTCTCTACCCTACCATATCCGAGATGGGATGATTTATTTGGATGAGGCTAGATGGGGGAGTCAGGTCCACCTCAACAATGACACTGGTAGTGGCAACTGCAGCCGCATTGACCTTCATTAACTTCTTCATGCTCATCATGGCCTCCATCATTGTGGCCATTTGCTCTTTCATGGCCTCTAAGTCGGCCTTCATCCGCTCTCCTCTACCTCACTCATAACATCATTGTTGGCTCGAACCATCATCTGTCCCAACTTTGCAAGCTGGTGACTTCCATACTTGACCTTGACTTGATGAAACTTTTCTTAAAACATGTGCTTGGTTCAACCCCATAATTCCAAGGAAAAGAAATTTTGATTGGCAATACTTCAGCAACCTATCATAGAGGTGAATGACTCGAGCATACTTATGCTATGCATGAGATGCCCTAGGAACCACCATTTTCCTAGTTAACCATGCATTAGGTACCACGTTCACATGATTTTCAATCATTTTTTCTTTCTTCTCCCCCCTTTTCTTTTAGGAGAGATGGGTGTATAATCCCAACCTGTCTATAGCCATTATCATGGTACCCAACACTTGTAACTAAGAATGAGGCGTAAACCTTTATTCTTCATTGTGACTTTCTTTTGTTCTTTTTTTTTGTTTTTGTTATTTATTTTTTTTGTTTTGTTTTCCCCTTTTTTGTGTGGAGGAAAATGCAAGGGTCATGCATGAATGAACATGACATGCAAACGATGAAAATAGAATGTATGCAGTTGTCAGAACAAAAGAGCATGCTAAATGAAGATGTATGGTAATGCAGTGATTTATGCAAATGCAATGCACAAATATGATGAACATCAAATGTGGGAATGATATGTCCATTATGATGCCATGAAGATATGCATGACGCAATCAAGGAATATGCTAGAGTAAGTTTGCTATGTGCCCCCTAATTGAGGAACCTAATGGAAATGATCCAAAGGTCCACTTATAGTGATAACTCCAAAGGGTGGTTTTAAGTAACTTTACTGGCTTCTAGAGATATCATCCTCTTAGGTAATACATTATGGTGATAGGGACTATCAGCTACAATGCATCACTAAAAGAGGAAAACTTTAGATGAGGCTTCACTGTCATCAAGCTAGTCGGAGACCCAGCATGACCATAGATCAACCTTTACTCCTTATGGCTCACATAAACCTAGGTATAGGGCCTAACATATCAATGTGTGTGCGAGGTGTAGGTGTCATGTGTTTGTAGAAAAAGTATTTCTAACTATTAATGTAATCGATAGATAAACACACACCAAACACAACAACATAGCAAAAATTATACACACATATATGAACAAAACCAAAGATAAAAGGGGAAAGAGAAAATAAATAGCCTCGAAGTCATGATAAAAAGTTGCACACTGATCAAAAGGCTTAACTCTCTAACAGTCCCCAGTGGAGTCGCCAACTGTTGCAACCTGCCCTCCGGCGAGGGCGCGACGCGAGATGGTGCATCTTCCAAGGAAGGAAAATGCGTGGAGTCACCAGTGACATTTATTTGGGGAAAACGTAGGAAAAACCAAAATGGAAAAGGTCAAAGGTCTGCGTATTCTAAAAATGAGGGTTCGGGAGTTGTTTACGCACGGCGAAGGTATTAGCATCCCACGTGCCCGTCACAAGGGACGACAACCTCCAATCGAGTGTGCAAGGCATGGCTTCAAAATTATGTATTTTCCCTTTTTATGTTTTTTATGTATTTTCCGTTTTTATATTTTTACCTTTTTTGGGGTTGGCAAGGGTGTTTCCCTCGCTCCTACGTATCCTCGGGTGTGATGAGGAAATCAGTCCTATGTAGTTCTTTAAGAACTGAACGTTGGTTAATTTTTTTTTTAATCTTTTTTGAAAGATTGATTTTAGTTGTGAACAAAAGTCGTTCAAGGCGTTGGACCTTTGAACGATCTCTTGATTTTGAAAGGAGAGAAACGTTAAGGCCATGGACCTTTAAACGATCTCTCAATTTTTTTGATGAAATGAAGAAGTTTATGAGTTGGTTTTATTTGGTTTTGGCTCATTAATCTTCAATCCCTTTTTTAAGGTAACTTGTCGCGTTAATGATTGGTTAAAACTTATTTTACATTGATGAAAGGAGTTTATGACATAAACGATTGGTCGAAACTTATTTAAACAGTGGTCAAGTGAGATTATAGCACAAACAATCGGTTGAATTTTATTTTAATCGCAATTAAACAATATTATGGCATGAACGATCGGTCAAAACTCGCTGTAAACAAAGAAAAAGATCACCAATGATTGAAGAAGGAGATGAAGATGCACAGAACAATAAAGGGGACCCCTAAGGGTCCATAAATCAAATTCAAATCCTTAAAGCAAGCACTAACCGGATGAAGAACGAAGAACGAATGATGAAAAAATGAAGAACGAACGAGGAACGGTGTAGGAATCGATTACGGATGCGATTCAGAAGTGTTTCGGGCTTGTTTTCTCTTCTTTCTTCTTCTTTCTGGACCTCTGGGCTTCAGGGAACTCAGCGACCTCTTTCTTCAGCCTTCTCACACCCATTTGTAGCAAAATAAGCCACTTGGAATGAAGGTAGCTTGCCCAGGCGAGCTGGTTACTTCATCATGAAATTATCTAGGTGGCTTAGGGGTTGAAAAATTCCCCTAAAGTGACCCTTTTGCCCTCCTTTTGAGTAATTTGCACATTTCCTTCTGAAACGTCGAAAAATCTTACGAAATGAGTGACAATTGGTGTTAAGCAGCTCAATTCGGCTGGCAAGAATCCAAATGTTTGCAAATGATCGTCCTCGGATGAAATTAGGGAATGACAGATGTCCTTTACGAAATGGATACATGTGTGGTGCATGTGTCACCCAATTTTTCCTGCAAAAACCAAAACATATCTTAGAGTATATTTTTGTAGTTTTCTTACTAGCTATAGCCAAGTATAAGTACAATGTTTCTCTTGGATTTGGCTTTGTCAAAGTCAATGGGGTGGATAGCGTTTCTTTATATTGTTGGAAGGAGGCTTCACATTCTTCTCTCCAATTAAACCTTTTATCCTTTTTCAAAGTTTTGAAAAAGGGCAAAGCTTTTTCAACCATCTTAGCCATGAACCTTGTTAATGCCGCCAATCAACCATTTAATTTCTGAATGTCCTTCACAACATTTGAAGTCTAAATCTCTATTATAGCTCGACATTTGTCAGGGTTTAGCTTAATCTATAACGCCTTGAAATTTTGATAACTTAAAATTGACGTTTAATGTAATTCTTGTGTTATTTTATTGATTTGGATGAATTGAGGTGTTGTGTGAATTAGCTATGTGTGATTGCTAGATAAGGATAGGTTATGTGGAGTTTGATTGACCTATGTTGAAACTATGAGATTTCAAGTTTTACCTAAACCTGTTCCAGTAAAACCATGATCCCAGACTCGTTTATCGTTGGATCACCTTCAAATTTGGACTGTAGGTTCGTAACCCATGTCTTCACCCTTTGGCTGTTGGGATTTGTAAAATAACATTTTTGGACATATCTCTTAGTGAGACAAGAGCACTAAACACAAATCCCAATCGGAGAGGAAATTTGCTTAGTGTGAGAGCCCGCGATCAGCGTAAATCCCAGCCCAAGAGGAAACTCGCTCAGTGTGAGAGACCGTGCTCAACGCCAAAAATGGATTTTCGCTTAGCAAGCTCATCTGGTTAAGTGAGATCTATAGATTATAAATACATCCTTCAGCTGAAAAACACGATTTCACATCTCTCTCTCTCTCAAAACTTTGTCCAAAAACCCTAGAAACTACTCTTTCACCACCCACAACCACCGGTGGCCACCATGAGCCACTGTTGCTTGCTGCCAGACCACCACATGGAGAGAAACATGTTAATTGGAGCAGAATCCTCAGAATTCACCTCAAGGATTCGATGGAGAACAAGCTCCCAATCCTTTCTTTCATAGTTTCTCTGAGGTAATCTTGACTTCTATGCCTTTCTCCTAGTTAGTTTAAGCTTCTCTTAGTATCTCTTATGTTTTGGGTACCGTAATAGAATGTTTTTTTTATACTTCCTTTGAAAAAACCTTGAAATTGAGACGATGTAAAAGTTATCTTTTTATATTTTGATGTTGTTTTTGTGACCTTCGTTGAACCCCGATCACATTGGCATGATTGGAATTTCAAAATGACATCTCTTTGTAGTTAAAATCGAAATACCCCTTAGCCCTTTTTATTTTGATAGGGGGTATTTGACCACGAATATTGATATTAACCTTGTTTTTGAAATCTATACTAAATTGCTCTCGATTTGGTATATAGAACTTTGTGTTTAGACTGATGAACGTGAACATGAGAGGCCTTTGAGTGACACAGAGAAGAGCTAACAGAGAGCTCACAATAGGTGATGTAAGCTCCATTGGAGCTTGTAGGCCTTGTATCTTCTTCATCAATGGATTCCTTTGCTTCTTGGAAGATGAATGACAGTGGAATGGAGAAGGAAGATGGAGAGGAGACGCCACTTCAAGGAGAAGATGAGTCTAGAAGAAGCTCACTACCATAGGAGGCCATGGATAAGAGCTTGGAGGAAGAAGGAGATGAATGAAGGGAGAGGAAGACAAGAGCACAAAATTTTGTGCTCTAAAAGAGCTCTGAAATCTGAAGTTTTATTTTCAAATGATCAAAGTTGAAAAAAATGCACACACATGACCTCTATTTATAGCCTAAGTGTCACACACAATTGGAGGGAAATTTGAATTTCAATTCAAATTTAACTTGAATTTGAAATTGAATTTGTGGAGCCAAAATTTCACTAATTTTGATTAGTGAATTTTAGTTATGGTTCAGCCCACTAATCCAAGATGAAGTCCAAGATTCTCCACTAAGTGTGCTTAGGTGTCATGAGGCATGTAAAGCATGAAGGACATGCACAAAGTGTGACTATATAATCTTGCAATGAGGTGTAGCAAGCAAATGTTCACCCCCCTCTAAAATTTAATTGGATTGGGCTTCTCCCAATTCAATTAAATTTATTTTCCAACACACACATCAAATATTCTCTTAATGCATGTGAAATTACAAAACTACCCCTAATACAAAAACTAGTCTAGGTGCCTTAAAATATAAGGTCTAAAAAATTCTACATTTCTAGGGTACCCTACCTACGTTATGGAGCCCTAAATACAAGGCCCAAAAATAATGAAACCTTAATCTAATATGTATAAAGATAAGTGGGCTCATACTTAGCCCGTGGGCCCGAAATTTGCCCTAAGGCTCATGAGAACCCTAGGGCCTTCTCTTGCATCTCTGGCGCAATCTACTTGGAGTCTTCTATCCAATGCCCTTGCGAGGTAGGATTGCATCAATAGTTGAAGGGATTTTATTATAATTCATGGCTTTGATACCATAATTTGGGTCAGGGAACCCAATTATGGGAATGTATGTCTGTCCCTGTGCCTACTAGTTTCCAAGAAAAATAATGTTTTTGACTAATGGGATGCCATACATATGCTATTGATGAATGATAGTATCATTTTATTAGACTTATGTTGTTTGAAAACCTGAGAAGTTTAAATCTCAAACATGAAATTTATATGTATGAATGTATTGTGAGATGTGATTACTGATGATGTTGTTATAAATGATAATGTTGATATGAGGTGATGTTGTTATTGATGATAATATTGATTTGAGAATGATGTTGTTATTGATGATAATGTGATATGAGGGGATGTTGTTATTGATGATAATGTTGAAATGAGATGATGTTGTTATTGTCGATAATGTCATTAAGATTAGATGATGTTGATGTTGATAATGTCATTGAGATGAAATGATGTTGACGTTGAAAATGACATTGAGATGAGATGATGTTGATGTTGATAATGACATTAGGATGAGATGTTGTTGATGTTGAAAATGTCATTGTGATGATGTATGTTGTCTATGTACATGGGGGTGTAGTGACCAAGTTGGATATCCTTGGTGGGGGAAATAGAGTGGTTAAAAAGTTCAAGCATTTTTGGAGTGAAGGGATGACTTAGAATCTTTAATTATCCACGGTCAGTCCATTGATGGTGCCTATGTGTCATACTTCATAATGCATGGAATTAGTATAAACTTTGTCAGTAAGTACTTGTAGTTTTTCATGAGGGGCAATACTTGCACTTGGGGGCATGTCACTCGGTTTGGAACTCTCTTGTGACTCAAGTTGATCACCATGGGGGGGGGGGGGAGTTGCCTGTGCACAACAGGGTGACCTCGATACTTGCTGCTTAGTTTTCCGGAGTGTGAGTGTTGCATGGACACACCAAAGCTATTTCCTAATGAATGGTACCACATTGCATTTGAGAGTTGAGGTTAAGTGCATGCATCATACTCAGTATGATTGATTGGAATTGTGGAAAGCTAATGACTACTTGTTGAGTGTATGTTGGACTAATGGACATTTGTGTATGATTATGGTATTTGGTAATGTTTTCTTACTAATCATGGTCATTTGAATTTTGTGTTGATTCCTTTTATAATAAACTCACCTTTGCAATTTGTGTACCGTGTGGTTGGTACCAATGATGAACACAAACCTTCATTCGTGGGAGCAGATGGACAACAATAGATTATGCGGAGTGAGATTTTTTTGTTGGAGCTGTGAAGCTGACATGATGACGTTGGGATTATTTTGGGAGAGAGTTGTATTTTTCTAATCAACTCCTCTGTAGTTGGTTCTATAATTCTTTTTGAATTGAGGATGTAAATAAAAAATTTAATTATATGTATGAATTAATTTACTTTCCATCATGTGAATGATGCGTACTGAGTTAATATATATATATATATATATATATATATATATATATATATATATATATATATATATATATATATATATATATATATATATATATATATATATATATATAAGTATTTGTGCATTGTTTGGTGAACGTATATAGCAAATTACTCTCATTTAAAAATTGAAATTTACGTGGTTTAGAGTAGTGATATCATAGTGATGAGGCAGGTCGTTACATTAGTGGTATCAGAGCTAAGTTGAACCTTTTAGCCAGTGAGTTGTGAGTTTACTATGTTTCTTTGTGCATTATGTGGTTGCCTTGTTAAATGTTTCATGTTTGAGTACCTAATTATTTGATAGTTACTCTGGTTGTTTGTATTTGGAACTTTCTCACCTTGTTATGTTTCCATGAGTTATAGAGATTTGAATGGTGTAGTCATAACGTGTTTGTATCCCTGATGTCTGCTATACCATGAGTTTCATTGCCTTGTCATGAGTTATCAAACTGGCCAGCTCTATAATTTGTGAAGTGCAATGGGACGATATGGCAAGTAGTCAGGAACACAAAGGATGGAAAATGAATGTTAATGTCTCGAGGGAGGACTGTTTTAAAGGAGTATTTTCTTGAGACATCGACTCCCAAGAGAAACTAAGTAGGGACTTGAGATAGGTGTGATTTTGGTTTTGTTCTTTTTCTTGTATGTATTCCTTCCATATTATCATTTCCTAGTGTGCATAGGGAGTGGTGGCTGGACGGAATAATCGTGCAATAGCTGATGCTCTCCAAGCCCTAGCTCAAGCTATGGGGAATCAAAATAGGGGAGAAGCTGTTGGAGCTGCTGAGTATCAAGGTTGGATCGCTTCTAATGAAACAATTCACCTGTTTTCAATGGAGGATATAACCCTGACGATGCTCAAAATTGGATAAGGGAGATTGAAAAAATCTTATGAGTGATGACATGTCTGGAGGGGAAGAAAGTTGCTTTTGGTATATATACTCTGGTGGAAGAAGCTAAGCATTGGTGGGAGAACACTCTGCCACAAGTGAAGAATTTGTTGATACTACTTAAGTTTTCCTACTTTGCATGTTCACCATAACAAAGATCCATGAACAATAGATCCTTTCATCCTAATGGATCGAAGATTCCCATAAATGAACCATTGTTATGGTGTAGGACACATAATATGAATTGCTTTATGTAGCATAGGATAGAATGAGAGAGAGAGCTTTGGAATCTAGTGTAATTAAGTGTGAATGTCCTCCTCCAATGTTATTACAGGGTATCTATTTATAGTGTTGTTGTTGTGGCATTACTAGCCACGTGTCTTATTATAGGTATTTGCATTTGGGGGTCCGTTCTGAGGGTTGTCGTAGACAAATTATAGATTGGTTATTATTGAGGCATCTTTGATTTATGTTGCCCTTGAACTTGTCTTGGAGTTGTCAAGCTCTAATTACAGTTCTCTGTTAGTTCTACGGAGTGCCTGTCACCTCCAGCAAGGGCATCATGCCCCCTACTAATCGGGCTTTCATCAAGAAGTACTGCGTCCCCAGGCAGGCGCAGGGCGAAACACCACAGCAGCCTGGGGATGACCGGCAGCGGGCAACAGACGCACCGCCATCACCTCTAGAGTTCACCTCAGCTCATCCACAAAAAGGTTAGAGCGTTGCTTACGACCCACGGCCGACCAATAGGCGACCAAGTCCAAAGCCAAAGGTAAGCAAAGTACTAGGTCAATGACCGACAAGCCATCAAGCGTCCAGCTCAAGACGTTAAAGAAGCGCTACTAGGAGGCAACCTAGTACCTTTTAAATCTCTGCTTGTTATTTGATCACCTTTGTTTCTCAAGTAATAGTAGGACACACCTAGTTGCTCTTGATCCTAGGAATTTAAAATAAACAACCACAAGCTCGGAAGGTAGTCATACCTCACAAAAAATATATGTATATATGTATGTTTAGGTAGAAAGATACCTTGGATATGCATGTATATAGCAAAAATATCTCACAAAACATATATATGTATGTTTAGGTAGCAAGATACCTTGGATATGCATGTATATAGCAAAAATATTATACGTATGTTTAGGTAGCAAAATACCTCATGAAAAAAGAGAGAGCAAAAAGAAAGCGAGCAAGAAAAGAAAAAAAAGGAAGAAAAAAGATAGAAAATAAAAAATAATAAAGGTTGTCTAGCTAAAAAACAACATGTTTGTGGAAAGAGATAACTTCCAGCTTTTCTTTGAAAAATTCACTGATCATAACCAGTTTTTGAAAAAATGTGTGTACACATTTGAAGGGTAAATGGTGTGAAAAGTTTTTCGAACACCCAAGATAGACTCAGATGAATGCACAAATTGATAGAAGAACATATTTTGGAAATACTGGGTTGACTTAAAATAGGGAAAATGAATCCTGAGCCCTAGTGTCACTTGACCATAAACAACTTGATGCTTGAGTGTCCACATAGGTGCATGCATGACCAGTTTTGCATAAAATTTCCTAATCATCATTGTTGCATGTGTATCATGGAAATAATGTAGGACATCCCTTTTATCCCCGAACCGCTGGCCAAACCTTGACATATATCATGACCAGCCGTTCTATAAGCCTTGAGCCAAAATCCCAACTTACAATAAACCTGGACCCAGGGTGAGAATGTCAATCCTTGCCCTCGGAAAAAAAACACAAAGAGAAGGAAAATTCCCAATCCAAGAAAGGGAGAAGACACAAAAAGAAAAGAAAATTCCCAAACCATGAAAGGGAGGAGACACAAAAAAAAGAAAGAAAATTCCCAATCAAAGAGTGGGAGAAAGCAAAAAAGGGAAAGAAAATTCCCGATCAAGGATCGGAAGAAAACAAAAAGAAACATCCAGAAAGGTCTTTGGACCAGACAATATCTGAACAGTACAAAATTATCACCAAGTAACCAAGAAAAAGGAAACCACGACCTAAAGTGGTCCTCTCCCTTTGATTGCTGACAAAATCCTGTGCGCTAGCGACTTTCTCGCCACGCACTAAACAAAAACAGAAAAGGAAAAGGCAAAAACACTCAACGCCAAATTCCCCACCTAAAAACCATTCCCAAAATAAGTCCTATTGATCCATGATCACGCATGTAATCTTTGGTTTGATGGGAAATGATTTGCAAAATCAAGTCATGACATATCTATGGTTCGGAATTAGGATAAAACACTTACCTGTGTGAGATTGATACACTTTGAGTGATTTTCTCCTATCTTTGTTGGACCCAGTGTTTCCTCTAAATGGTCGTTTAGAAACGAAGTGCTAACATCCAAAATCTCATTTATGGTTATGAGGAAATTTCATCAGCATACTCTCCTTCCCCGATAGACACATTGTTTTTCATCCAAAAAGCATATGTTGCTCTGATCAGTTGGAAGTTTTGTCTCTTTACTAAAGCATGTTCGCATTTTGGTAAAGAAAACACCGAGACTATTTTTATTCTCACGGTTAGCAAGAACTACGTAGGTCTGAGTTCCTCATCAAAAATTGAGGATACGTAGGAGCAAAAGCCCTGCTTTTGTCGACCACCCCACTTTTTGTTACCGTGTCCCAAGAGACCGGTGGCATGCGGAGCCACATGACCGTGGGATCCCCAAATTCGTATGTTCCATCATTTATCATTTGTATGCTATCTTTTGTTTAACTGAGGGACTAACGTTTGTTTCGTTTTGATTGACTTTTTGTTTTGTGCATACATGTCGTTTGAATTGTTATGTTAGTATAGTGTCTGTTGAAATTCCGGAATCGCGTAGAATTTTTCATTTAGGAACGTTGTCCTAAAAGTAAAATGAACCAAAAATCCTAATAAAAAGAAAGAAGCGTTGTGAATAAAAGTCATGTTCATAAAGAAAAGGAAAAGGGTTTTATTTATACATGTGTGTAAAAGGAAAATGTGTATAGAAGGTTTTTGAGTAAATGATGCGTGGAAAGGAATTCTTATGTGTGTGAGTAACAAGTGTATATGAAGAAACTTTTGCATGAACTATAAGTGTGTGTTGGGAAAAATGAAAAATCTTTGAATGTGAATAGGGTTTGTATATAGAATCATGTGACGTAAAGAGAAAGAGTTCTAATGCGTGTACAGAAAAAGTTTGTCGTGTATAAGAATATAGATGTACAAAGAAAAGTTTTCCTCATAAAGGACCACAGGTGTATAATTTTGTGAATATATAAAGATGAAACAAAAAAGAAAAAAGAAAGAAAGACCGTGAAGGTCGACATGTTATAGTTAAAAAGTATAAATCATTCGTAAAGAGCAAACACATCTTTTGGAAACAAGGGACTGATGCTAAGAGTTTATTTTCCAGAATGAACCGAGATAAGGATGGATGAATTCTTTGAACTGATGAAAGAACATAACTTGGAAACGTTGGGTCTGTCTATGTAAATTCCCAACCGTAGTATCACAATGCCATAAACAGGATGCTTGAGTGCCCACCTGGCTGTAGCCATGACTAATTTTGCACGTTGTTTTCAAATCATCATTGTCACGCGTGCCTTATGGAACAATATGGAAGCTCGTCCTAAAATCGACACCTTGACACCCAAATTTGTTTCGCCCCAGATATCAAGATTGGGTTCACACGATAAAAGACCCCATTCAAAGACAACCTTAGACCTTTTTGAACCTTGGCCTATAAAAAAGGGAATCCTCATTCTTTTCCCCGAAGCAAAGGACAGCGGAATCTCCTCAAGGGAGAGCAAATAGAATGCTAAAACCGGATTTCCCAAACAAAAGGATGGGAAAGGAGAGGTGAAAGAAAGAAAAGGAAGAAATGGAAAGAAAGAAAAAGAAAAAAATATGAAAATAAAGAAAAGAACAAAAAAGAAGAGGAAAAGATTCCTGGTCGAAAGTCGAAGAGAAGTGAAAAGGGAAAAGAAGCAATTCTCGATCAATGAAAAAAAGAGGACAGAAATTCTTCAAAGCCAGATTGCCACTCAGAATCATTCTTGACTGGCAATATCCCACCCCACATGAACAAAGAGGAAAAGACTGAAACACCCAGCTTCCTCTCCAAAAAACACTATCCTCGAGAAAATCCTATTGGTCCATGATCGTACGTTTGATCTTTGATTCGATAGGAAATCGTGTGCAAAATAGAGTCATGGTGCAGTTATGATTTGGGAATAGGATAAAACACTTGCCTTGTGAGTTTTATACACTATGAGTGATTTATTTTCAGCTTAGCCCGATGTTTCCCCTGCGTGTTCATTTAAAAGCTAAAAGTTGACATCCTACCCTTCATTCTCAATTACAAGGAAGATTACCCTTAGCAAAAGTATATTGTTTCTCTAAGATATGGTGCTCTCGCGAATGATTTATCCTTTTAGGTGGAAAAACCCGGTGGACCGTTCGGTCCAGCCACCCTTTTTTGGAGCCACATGAATGTTATTGCTTAGGGTTGTTCATGTGTCCTCCATTTTCGAGTTTGGAGCTGTGTTTCATGATTGCCTAAGTGAGGACCCTCAAGGCAATCCTCCATTCTCACCCTTTTTTCGGAGCCACATGAATGTTATTGCTTAGGGCTGTTCATGTGTCCTCCATTTTCAAGTTTGGAGTTGTGTTTCATGATTGCCTAAGTGAGGACCCTCAAGGCAATCCTCCATTCTCACCCTTTTTTGGAGCCACATGAATGTTATTGCTTAGGGCTGTTCATGTGTCCTCCACTTTCGAGTTTGGAGCTGAGTTTCATGATTGCCTAAGTGAGGACCCTCAAGGCAATCCTCCATTCTCACCCTTTTTCGGAGCCACATGAATGTTATTGCTTAGGGCTGTTCATGTGTCCTCCACTTTCGAGTTTGGAGCTGAGTTTCATGATTGCCTAAGTGAGGACCCTCAAGGCAATCCTCCATTCTCACTCTTTTTTGGAGTCACATGAATGTTATTGCCTAGGGTTGTTCATGTGTCCTCCATTTTCGAGTTTGGAGTTGTGTTTCATGATTGCCTAAGTGAGGACCCTCAAGGCAATCCTTCATTCTGACCCTTTTTTGGAGCCACATGAATGTTATTGCTTAGGGATGTTCATGTGTCCTCCACTTTCGAGTTTGGAGCTGAGTTTCATGATTGCCTAAGTGAGGACCCTCAAGGCAATCCTCCATTCTCACCCTTTTTCGGAGTCCCATGAATGTTATTGTCTAGCGCTGTTCATGTGTCCTCCACTTTCGAGTTTGGAGCTGTGTTTCATGATTGCCTAAGTGCGGACCCTCAAGGCAATCCTCCATTCTTTCCGTTTGCGGAGCTCCATGAATGTTATTGCCTAGCGCTGTTCATGTGTCCTCCATTATCAAGCGCGAAGTCTCTGGTGACTAGGAAACACGTTATTCTGTTGTTTTCCGGATCGGTTTCTGCGCCGAATATGTGTATATGTGTATGTGTGTATATGTATATTATGTTCGTTGTTCTTGTTGTTGTTTGTATTTTGTTTTGTGCAGAAGAAAAAAGAAGGAGTAGAGACGAGAGTCGTTGATCGAGGCCATACCCGAATCAAATAAACATGAAAATGCAGTAACTAGGAAGTGATCCTAGGTCGTTTCCCAACGAGCACTGACAAACCAAATGTTCATAATATACTTGCAGTGACAGTAACGATTGGGGGGGTTTGGTTGTTTGGTAATTAAAGAGCATAACAAGTAAACTGGAATACGAAACTACTAATATTAAAAACGGGTTGTTTCCTTTGATTCAGAAGTCATTCTCTTATCCTGGGTTATGGAGAATTCCTCCCTAACAGTCAACCACTTAATCCAACCCTATTTCAATTTACTAAGCGAAAATCAACTTAGGGTTTTCAATACGTGATTAGGCACCACATACACCAGTTAGCCCTTCGTCCATTAAGCATGAACGCAAGTTAGGCTCAGAGGCAATTAATCGAACACGAAGCGTGCACTGATTAATATTCACGAAATTGGGATAACTGGTGAAGGGAAAACTGCCAGAAAACCACATTACAAGCGAAACCTCAAAGAGAGTTGGGCTTCGTCCTCAAAAGGAAACAACACCAGAAAATCTAGCCTTCCATGGATTCAAACAGAAAACGCAAATGAAACATAAAGCAGAAACGTAAATGAACAGAAACGTAAATGAAAGTAGAAGAAGAAGCAAGAATGAACTCGTAATTAGAAGCAGAAAACGGAAATTTGCATTAAGAACGAAAACCGTAACAAGGGAACAGAAAAACGTGAAAACCTAAAACCAAAGATCTGAATAATGAAAATAGCATAACATAATGCCTTGCATGAATCCCAAGGCTGCTATTTAAAAAGAGTCACTCAAAGTCACTGGGCCCTATTACAATACTCTGGCCCAAAACGAAATAAACACTGAACAACATAAAATAAAATTGCGAAATTTCCTAATTAGAAATTAACTAAGGTAAGCGCTGCTTTATTTGCCCTCTTCAAGTCCATAACCAAAATCCGGATTAAGCCCAATGTTTCATTAATTCCTGAAATTAGATTAAAAACATCAAATTAGCTAAATGAGCCCAAATAATAAAACTGCCTGATTAATTGACAATTAAGACCAATCAGTAATTAAAATGGTGCAAAAAGGGTTTAGAAAATAGAAGAAAATGATGGCACATCAAAACCCCCCATACTTAGCCTTTTGCACTCCTGGGCAAATGAAACAAAGAACAAAATCCAAGGATATCAAAGAGAGATAGACAAAAACATTCACATATTTCTCAATGAACATCAAGGAATGAAAGGAATGAGTAAAATCTAACATAAGGAGATCCAAAAAGTCAAGACATTCATGAAAATCATCCAAGCAACCCAATCATGGCAAAATAGTTAATCAGCTCAAGAATGAAAAGTGATAAAGCCTCACAAGATATACACTCTATCTCTCAAGTGTCTAGGCTACTATTTACCCTCAAAGCACCCATGAAAGCAAACACCACATAAACTTGGCAAGATTCTAAAATTGACAATCAACCCACAAACACAAGCACATGAGGATCAAAAGGTCTTTTAAGGTTGTAATGGGGCCAAGGACAAGGTATGGAGAAATATGGAATAAGTGGCTAAATCCCAAAGGAATAGAGGAGCAATGGGGAATAAGTGCATATTAAGAAAAAAATAAGAAAATAAAAAGAAGTAAAGATAAAAATTAAACATAAAGAGTAGAACCAAGAGTTTCATCATTCTTGTGCCATTTAAGATCTTATTCACTCAACTTTATTGCTTTTCTTTTTCTTCTTTTTTTTCGAAATTTATTTATTTATTTATTTATTTTTTTTACTCTATAGCCTTTGAGAAACAACATTTCATTCAGCATGTCCAACATTTAACCAATATACAATGTACATCAAGTATGGCCCAAAATACATCATGAAGCATAGCCAACAAAACAAGTTATCCAATGAAACAAAAAACCCCCCACACTTATTCCCAAAACAATTCCAAAGCTCCTAAATTCCTTAAAGATATGGTGATATCATGGTTTTTCATTTAAGGCTTGTAGTGAGCTTCAAAACAAGGAAAGGGAAACAAGGCTCAAAAGGGCTATCAAAGGAATTAATTCAAGGTAAGTCCATTTGGCTAGAAGCTTATGAGAACAAAATTGCCTCAATCATTTCCAAATATGCATGTGAATTAGGAAGCATCAACAAGAATCAAGCCAAGGCTATTGTGCAAGCAATCAATGGGGCAAAACACACCAAATGATTATGATGATGGATGGCTCAAATTCTCACAAAGGTAAACTCATCACTTTCAAATTGAGCTTTCAAAACTATCATGACATGTAGAGGAGAATCAAGGATTTCAAGTCACAAAATGTCAAGAACTTTTATTTTCAAAACAATTACCCATTTCTTGAACATATCCTATAATTCAAAGAAAAACATGCAAAGTCGTACATGCACACAAAATTGACCCAAAATATTAAACTAAAAATCCGACGAAACTAACAACATTAACAAATTAACACAACTAACAAATTAACAAAACCAACAAAATTAGCAAAACCAAAGAACACTCCCCCCCATACTTAAACAACACATTGTCCTCAATGTAGCACAATTAAAAGATTAAAAACAATTAAATCATCAAAGAGAATCGGACAAGTGTAATAAAAGCAAAGAAGGAGGTAGGAAAAGAAAAACTCCCTAAGTCATGGTGGAGGAAGAGTAGGGTGGAGTAAGGAAGTCTCTTCCACCACTACGTCCACTAAAGAAGGGTTCGTGAGGAATGGCTTAAGTCGATGTCCGTTGACCTTGAAGCTCTTGTTTGTGGAGTCGCTTTTGATCTCAACTGTACCATAAGGAAAAACATTAGTAACAACAAAAGGACCAATCCATTTAGACCTCAACTTACCACTCATGAGTCCAAGCCTAGAATTATACAATAACACTTTTTGCCCAACCATGAAGTCCTTTTTAACTATCATGCTATCATGGAACTTCTTGGTCTTTTCTTTGTAGAACTTGGCATTCTCGTAGGCTTCTAGGCGGATTTCATCTAACTCACTCAGTTGCAACTTTCTTTCCTCACCAGCTTGATCCATAGAGAAGTTGCAAGTCTTCACTGCCCAGTAAGCTTTGTGCTCAATTTCCACTGGAAGATGACATGCCTTTCCAAAGACAACCCGATAAGGAGACATTCCTATGGGTGCTTTGTAGGCAATCCGATGTGCCCAGAGAGCATCATCAAGCCTGGTACTCCAATCTTTCCTGCTTGGCTGCACAATCTTCTCTAAAATTCGCTTGATTTCCCGGTTAGAAATTTCTGCTTGTCCATTGGTCTGGGGTGGTATGGTGTAGATACCCTGTGTACCACCCCGTACTTTTTAAGCAGGGCATGCATTGTCCTGTTGCAAAAATGGGTTCCTTGATCACTAACAATTGCTTTAGGTACTCCAAACCTGCAAAACAGATTAGACCTGACAAAGTCTGCAACAACTTTAGCATCATTAGTTCTAGTGGGCTTGGCTTCCACCCATTTTGAAACATAATCAACTACAAGGAGAATATAAACATAACCAAAAGAGACAGGAAAAGGACCCATGAAATCTATACCCCAGACATCAAACACCTCACAGAATAGCATAGGTTGCTGAGGCATTTGTTGTCGCCATGTAAGTGTATTTCCTGCTCTCTTACACTGCTCACAAGTGCTGCAGATCTTCCACGCATCTTTAAAGATGGTGGGCCAATAAAAACCACAATCAAGCACTTTGCGAGCTGTCCTTTGAACACCTAGATGACCTCCCGGTGCGGAAGAATGACAGAACTGCAGGACTGAGTCAGTCTCATGATCTGGAATGCATCGTCTAATTACCTGATCACTGCACAATTTCCACAAGTAGGGGTCATCCCAAATAAAATGCTTAGCATCACTTTTAATTTTATCTTTTTGGGCCTTAGATGCTAAGGGAGGAAAAACAGAGGCAACTAAATAATTGACAATGTTAGCAAACCAGGGAGTAGAAAGAGAGTCAGAAATACTATACAGTATATACAAATGATCATCCGGGAAATCATCCCGGATAGGTGAATCTGCATCAGATACACGTTCGATCCGACTCAAATGATCAGCAACTAGATTTTGTGCTCCGCTCCTATCACGGATCTCCAAGTCAAACTCTTGGAGCTAGAGCATCCATCGGATCAACCTAGGCTTAGAATCAGCCTTCTTCAACAAGTACTTTAGAGCTGCATGGTCAGTATAAACAATAATGCGAGTACCAAGCAAATAAGATCAAAATTTTTCAAGAGCAAAAACTATGGCTAGAAGCTCTTTCTCAGTAGTAGTATAATTCGCTTGGGCAACATCTAAAGTCCTAGAAGCATAATATATCACCCTGGGCAATTTATCAATTTTTTGAGCAAGGACAGCCCCCAATGCATAATTTGATGCATCACACATAAGCTCAAAAGGGGCTGTCCAATCGGGTGCCTGGATGATGGGGGTGGTAGTCAACGCTCTTTTGAGGCAATCAAAAGCCTCTTTGCATCTGTCATTAAAGTCAAACTCCACCTCCTTTTGCAACAAGTTGGACAGTAGAAGGGCTACTTTGCTAAAATCCCTTATAAAGCGCCTGTAGAATCCTGCATGACCAAGAAAAGATCGCACCTCTCGCACACAAGAGGGGTAAGGCAATTGTGAAATAACAGAAATTTTTGCAGGATCTACTTCAATACCCTTATTGGAAATAATGTGGCCTAAAACTATACCTTGCTCAACCATAAAATGACATTTTTCAAAATTTAGAACAAGGTTAGTTTCAATGCATCTATTCAAAACTTTTTCCAAACTATTCAAACAACCATCAAAAGAGGATCCATATACAGTGAAATCATCCATAAACACCTCTATGCAATTTTCTAAAAAATCACTGAAAATACTAATCATGCACCGCTGGAAGGTACCAGGGGCATTGCACTGGCCGAAAGGCATCCTCCTATAAGCAAAAGTGCCGAAAGGGCAGGTGAATGTGGTCTTTTCCTGATCCTCAGGAGCAATAGTAATTTGCATATAACCAGAAAAACCATCAAGGAAACAATAGTGCGATTTACCTGCCAGGCGTTCAAGCATCTGGTCAATGAATGGCAGGGGAAAATGGTCCTTTTTGATAACCTGGTTCAGCCTCCTATAGTCAATGCAGACTCTCCAACTGTTCTGCACCCGAGTAGGAATCAGCTCCTCCTTCTCATTTCTGATCACTGTGAGGCCGGTCTTCTTCGGGACTACCTGGACGGGACTCACCCATTGGCTGTCCGAGATAGGATAAATGATTCCAGCTTGCAAAATCTTGGTTATCTCCTTCTTCACTACATCAAGAATCACCGGGTTGAGTCTTCTCTGTGGCTGTCTTACTGGTTTAGCTCCATCCTCTAAATTTATTCGATGCATACATGTGGATGGGCTAATACCAGGAATGTCTGCCAGGATCCAGCCTATAGCCTTCTTATGCTTCTTGAGAACTGACAACAACTTCTCCTCTTGCTCATCAGCAAGGGAGGCAGATATAATCACTGGAAAACTCTTGCTATCATCCAAGTAAGCGTATTTTAAATTTGATGGAAGAGGCTTCAATTCTGGTGTGGTCGGCTGGACAGTGGTAGAAGGAGATGCTTTCTTAGCCTTTACCTCATAAAGAAAGTTAGAGGTATGTGTACTTCCTGAAACATGGTTAGTCCTATCTGACTCTATAAAATCAATCTTGAGAGGTAAAACACCACCACCAGACATGCAATCAATATTAGTCTCAGATTCACTCTCAGCATCAAATTCAGACATATGATCAAGTACAATTTCAGACTCAATGCATGAAGAGTGAGAGGCATGCAGATTAGAATAAAGATCAGTCATGTATTCATCAACAACATGGTCAATTATTTCAGCACGAAATACAGAAAGATCTTCAGATGGGTATTTCATAGCATCCAGAATATTAAAATGAACAGTTATATCACCAAACTCCATAGACAGTGTGTCTGCATAAACATCTATCTTAGTTCTAGCAGTTTTCATAAAGGGTCTGCCTAGAATGATGGGAACTGATCCTTGAGAAAATCCATCTTCCATATTCAAGATATAAAAATCAATTCACTAACTCTAACTAAGACATCTTCTATGAAACCAACACGATAGGCAACACTTCTATTAGCTAAATGAATTACCACATCAGTTGACTGCAAGGGACCTAGAGATAGAGAATTAAAAATCGACAGAGGCATAACACTAACAGAGGCTCCTAAATCTAGCATGGCATTTTCAAACTTACTATTCCCTATAATACAAGGTATGCTGAATGTACCTGGATCTTTGCATTTTTCAGGAATTTGAGGAACAGATTTACCAATCAATGCGGAGACATTTCTGCCCATGCTAATTCGTTCACTTCCTTTAAGCTTCCGCTTATTAGTGCACAGCTCCTTCAAGAATGGAAGAGGGGGAATGTGCTGCTTCTGCAAATCAGAATTACCTGTGGAAGAAGATTCACCTGCACATAAATTGTTAGGTAAATTTTTGTCATCACCTTTCTCTAGAGTAGAGTGAAGTTTGGCAGGTTCATTTGCAGATGAGGAAGGTGCTACGGGTTGAGGTCCTTGACACTGCTTTCCCGACCTCAATGAAATGACACTGACATTTTTGGGATTTTGGACAGCTTGAGAAGGCAACTTGTCAGAATTCTGGGACTGTTGTTGATTCAATTGGGTAGCCAATTGTCCCATCTGATTGGTTAAGCTCTGAATGGAGGCTCTGGTCTCTTGCTGAAACTGCATGTTCTGCATAGTCATTTGCCTCACAAGCTCTTCGAGGGAAGGTTGTGGAGGGGCCTCAACTGTTGGTTGTTTCTGGGGTTGCTGCTGTTGTTGGATTGGTGGAGGAATGTATGGTCTGCTTGGGCCAGCAGCATTTTGGAAGGAAGGAGCAGGCTGCTGTTGTTGTTGCTGAGGGCTGGACCATCTGGGGTTAGGGTGATTCCTCCATCCAGGGTTGTATTTGTTGCTGGAGAGGTCATAATTGTTCTGCTGTGGTTGATTTTGCTGCTGAGGTTGAGGAGGTCTATTGTAAATATTTGCAGCATAAGCTTCAGGCTGCTCAATTGCTCCAGTTGCTGCATAGAAGGGCAAAGGTCTGTATGGTGGTCAGCAGAGGAGCACAAACCACAAACCCTTGCGACAGGTACAAATTTCTGATTCAAGGCCAGCTGGGTTACCAAGTTAACCAATGCATCCATTTTGCCTTCAAGCTTCTTAGTTTCAGATGATGCAGATGGGTTTGTAGCTACCTCATGTACTCCTCTAATGACTATGGCATCATTTCTGGCGCTAAACTGCTGGGAGTTGGAGGCCATCTTCTCAATTAAATTTCTGGCTTCAGTAGGAGTCATGTCTCCAAGGGCTCCACCACTGGCAGCATCTATCATACTTCTCTCCATATTACTGAGTCCTTCATAAAAATATTGGAGAAGAAGCTGTTCTGAAATCTGATGGTGGGGGCAACTGGCACATAGTTTCTTAAATCTCTCCCAGTACTCATACAGGCTCTCTCCACTGAGTTGTCTAATACCTGAGATATCCTTCCTAATGCTGTGGTCCTGGAAGCAGGGAAAATTGTTTCTAAGAATACTCTCTTAAGGTCATCCCAGCTCGTGATGGACCTTGGAGCAAGGTAATACAGCCAGTCCTTTGCCACTCCCTCTAATAAATGAGGAAAAGCCTTCAGAAATATGTGATCCTCTTGGACATCTGGGGGTTTCATGGTGGAGCAGACAATGTGAAATTCTTTCAAATTTTTGTGCGGGTCTTCACCTGCAAGGCCATGAAACTTTGGAAGCAAATGAATCAGTCCAGTTTTAAGAACATATGGGACATCCTCATCAGGGTATTGGATGCACAAGCTTTCGTAGGTGAAATCAGGTGCAGCCATTTCCCTTAGAGTCCTCTCACGGGGTGGAGGTTGTGCCATGATCTCAGAATGTGCAAAATCAGAATGCTCAGAATTATAATGCTCAAGATCAGGATGTTCAAAATCACCAATAACAGAATGCACAGATTCACCAGTTATGCAATGCTCAGAATGATCAAAAGGTATAAAATGATGCCTAACTAATCTATGAAATGTCCTATCTATCTCAGGATCAATGGGTTGTAAGTCAGATGGATTGCCTCTAGTCATACACTACATTCAGCATGCACACAACTATTTGCCTTGTCATGTAAATAAAGGTGTAGGTTTGAACTACAGCTACCCTCAAATGATATCCAAATGACTTGAAATTTTGTGAGAAACCTTATAAAATGATTAGAAGATAGCACAAAAAATTTCAGACAAAAATTCAAAGTCTAACTATGAAAGCTAAAATTCGTAGGTTAAGAAAAATAAGTGAATAAAACTTGAAAAATAAAAAACTTTTGACAGAATCGCTTTTTTTGGACAATGGAGACCTCAGCCAGCCTATGGCAGGCTGTCGCGGTGTAGGAAATTTTTTTCTACCCCAAATGCATATATAATAAATGCGATTCTGATAACCGGAGCAAAAGTTATGGCCGTTTGAAGTTTTGACAAACACAAAATTTGCTAGTTTTTTGGAACTTTCAAATCTGACCAAACTAAAGGCTCTAGCTATTTTTTCCCACAAAATATGGATTAAAAGAAGTTACCACAAAAAAATTCAGCCAAAAATAACAACCCTAGCTACTAAAACAAAAAATCACAAATAATTCAGCATGGGTGGTCGCTAAAATCCGTCGCTAAGGGATTTCTACTACTACTCTAGTTTGCCGCAAGCAGAAATGGTCGCTAAGTCCGTCGCAAAACACTATTCACAGCAAAACACCCAAAACTGAAACAGGGGAAGCGCTTAATGGGAAAACTGAAACAGAACACACATTAAACAAAATACCAGGACACTAAACAACACTAACACACATACTAACACAATACTAACTATTAAACACGAAAGGATTAAACACACAACACTAGCTAGCTATTATGAACCTTTGGACACTGCTCCCCGGAAACGGCGCCAAATTTGATCGAGGCCGTACCCGAATCAAATAAACATGAAAATGCAGTAACTAGGAAGTGATCCTAGGTCGTTTCCCAACGAGCAGTGACAAACCAAATGTTCATAATATACTTGCAGTGACAGTAACGATTGGGGGGGGGGGTTTGGTTGTTTGGTAATTAAAGAGCATAACAAGTAAACTGGAATACGAAACTACTAATATTAAAAACGGGTTGTTTCCTCTGATTCAGAAGCCATTCTCTTATCCTGGGTTATGGAGAATTCGTCCCTAACAGTCAACCACTTAATCCAACCCTATTTCAATTTACTAAGCGAAAATCAACTTAGGGTTTTCAATACGTGATTAGGCACCACATACACCAGTTAGCCCTTCGTCCATTAAGCATGAACGCAAGTTAGGCTCAGAGGCAATTAATCGAACACGAAGCGTGCACTTATTAATATTCACGAAATTGGGATAACTGGTGAAGGGAAAACTGCCAGGAAACCACATTACAAGCGAAACCTCAAAGAGAGTTGGGCTTCGTCCTCAAAAGGAAACAACACCAGAAAATATAGCCTTCCATGGATTCAAACAGAAAACGCAAATGAAACATGAAGCAAAAACGTAAATGAACACAAACGTAAATGAGACAGAAACGTAAATGAAAGTAGAAGAAGAAGCAAGAATGAACTCATAATTAGAAGCAGAAAACGGAAATTTGCATTAAGAACGAAAACCGTAACAAGGGAACAGAAAAACGTGAAAACCTAAAACCAAAGCTCTAAATAATGAAAATAGCATAACAGAATGCCTTGCATGAATCCCAAGGCTGCTATTTAAAAAGAGTCACTCAAAGTCACTGGGCCCTATTACAATACTCTGGCCCAAAACGAAATAAACACTGAACAACATAAAATAAAATTGCGAAATTTCCTAATTAGAAATTAACTAAGGTAAGCACTGCTTTATTTGCCCTCTTCAAGTCCATAACCAAAATCCGGATTAAGCCCAATGTTTCATTAATTCCTGAAATTAGATTAAAAACATCAAATTAGCTAAATGAGCCCAAATAATAAAACTGCCTGATTAATTGACAATTAAGACCAATCAGTAATTAAAATGGTGCAAAAAGGGTTTAGAAAATAGAAGAAAATGATGGCACATCACTTGTCATCACGAAAAGGGCAGGACGGACGAAATCAGTGTCCTATCTTTGCTTTCCTCTTATCTCTGATGAGAGGTAAGTAAAGAGGGGCAACTGTCATACCCTAATTTCGTCCGGGGATTATTACTTGATGACATGCAACCTTTGGTTAGCCGCTTTGAGGTACTTGGCGTCCTTTTTTGCACAATAAATGAAGTCCCGAGACGTCTCGGAAATCAAAAGGAAGCAGGCTTACGCGATCCGTGAAATTCCGTAATGTGGCGGAAGTCGAAAAGAGATGTTTTTGCGCAATCCGTGAGTTTCCGTAACTTCTTCGAAAGCTAAAAAAGAGTAAATACATAATCCGTAAGGATTCGTAACCTTGCGGAAGGGGAAATAAGTATCGTTACGAAATTCGTAAAGTTTCGTAACGTTACGGAAAAAGAATTACCAAAAAAATAGAAGGGGGTGCACTTAGTTAAAAGGGGGGTTGCAAATAGCAATCTGGCCCACTTGGGCCTTCCATATCCTTCCTCCAGAAGGCTGTTGCTTCTGGAGGAAGCAACCTTGGTCGCCTGGGCGAGCTGGGTGGCAAGCTCCTCCCCTATTTTGCAATAAATAGGGGGAGGAGTGAAGGGAGAAGGGGTTCAGCCTCTTAGGCACTTCTCTCTCTCTCAAAATTGCTGAGGAAAATTATTTCCGTGAAAAAAATCCTAGCCGAGGCGCTTCCGTAACGTTTCCGTGAGAAATTACGCGAAGATTCTTGATCGTTCTTCAAGATTCATCGTTCGTTCTTCGTTTTGTTTAGTCTTCAAC
The DNA here is from genome assembly GCF_004193775.1 of Glycine soja. NCBI lineage: Eukaryota > Viridiplantae > Streptophyta > Magnoliopsida > Fabales > Fabaceae > Glycine > Glycine soja. Next base: position 27,422,644 of record NC_041009.1, on the reverse strand, counting down.
GGGTAAGTACCTCAAACCAAGCTTTTCGATTCATTCTATGTACCCGTGGTGGTCCACATTCTGTTTCATGTATTTTTATTCTCGTTTTCATTTGCTTTTTATACCCTCTTTTGACGTGCTTAAGCCATTTATTTAAGTCATTTCTCGCTTAATCTAAAAATAAATTAAATTTCCACCGATCGTTTGAATTGAATCATCCGTTAATTTTGGTTAAAATGAATTCCGATCGTTCGGTCGTGCCGTAACCACGTTGGAAATCAAAAAAGAGGTAAAATAATAATATAATAATAAAAAAATACCTTTTACTAAAATAAAAGCGAAAGATCAATCGGACGTTTTCTCTTTGGGATTTCTCATTCTTAATTGAATTGACTAATAACTAAAGTGAAACTAAGGCTAAAACCAAACTCGCCTAGTCAAGCTCGTCCACAAAAAATAGGGTTTTGAAAGTTTATCATTTCAGTTTCTTACCAAGTAAAATGGATCATTTTTAAGGTCCAACGCCTTAAAATGATCACCTTTCAAGTAAAAAGAATCGCTTGATTCACGCATAAAGAAAGAACTACGTAGGTCTGATTTCCTCTCCAAAGGAGGGTACGTAGGAGCAAAAGCCCCGCTTTTGTCGACCTCAAAAAATAAAAAGAAATAAAAGTTAAGATAACACAATTCCACAATTCTAAAAAATAGGCTGTTGTCCTTTGAGACAAACGTGAGAGGTGCTAATACCTTCCTCAAGCGTAAATACAACTCCCGAACTTAGAATTTTCATTTTGACCGGTGTCCTTCGGTTTTTTCAGACGTTTTCCATAAATAAACGTTGGTGGCGACTCCGCACATCTTTCCTCCTTTGGAAAGCGCACCCGTGAGCCTCACCCTCGCTCGCCCGCGAAGGGCACGTTGCGACACCCAGGCTAGCCTCTAGCTCGCCTAGCCCCCCTAAATAGCTTAGGGGTGAAGCAATAGTTCACCTGGGCGAGCTGCAAGTCCACCAAGTCCCCTTTTTTGCTGTAAATAGGCATGAGGGAGCCTGAATAAAGGGTTCCAAGGGCCATATAGAGAGAAATTAAGAGAAATTAGAGAGAAGAAGAAGAAAGAAGAGAAAAATGAGGCTGAGGCGCTACCGAATAGCGACCGTAATCGACTTCTACATCGTTCTTCGTTTGTCATTTGGTTAGTTTTTGTTTTAAGGATTTGAATGTGATCTATGCACCCTTAGGGGTCCTCTTTCTTGTTTTGTGCATCTTCATCTCCTTCTTCTATCATTAGTAATCTCATTTTCTTCTTGTAAAGTCATTTTAACCGATCATTATGCTGCAAGTTATCTTAAAAAAGGATTGAAGGTTAATAAGCAAAACCAAAATAAAACTAACTCATAAACTTCTTCATTTCATCAAATATCTCTTGAGATCGTTTCAAGGTCCAACACCTTAACGATTCTCTCCGCTTTTCATTAAACATCACTTGGGATCGTTTCAAGGTCCAACGCCTTGACAATTCTCTCCGCTTTTGAAATTTAAAACATCGTTTCAAGGTCCAATGTCTTAAACGACTTTTGTTCGCAATTAAAATCAATCTTTCAAAAAACATAAAATCAATTTAACACATAAACTTTTTGTAGAAGCAAGCTTCATGATGATGAATCAAGTAGTTTTAATGATGACAAAAAGCCCAAAAGAATGATTTCAAGATTGAGTCAACAAGTTCAAGAGAAGATGATTTCAAGATTCAACAAAAGACATTAAGAAGAATCAAGATTCAAGAGAAGATGAATTCAAGATTCAAAAGAAGAAATCAAGAAGCAACAAGTCAAGACTTCACAAATGGTGTAATCGATTACCAGTTTCCTGTAATTGATTACCAGTGATAAAATTTGATTTCAAAAAGTTTCAACTGAATTTGCAACGTTCCAAATGATTTTTAAATGGTGTAATCGATTACAATATATTGGCAATCGATTACTAGTGTATCTGAACATTGAAATTCAAATTCAATTGTGAAGAGTCACATCTTTTCATAAAATGCATTGTGTAATCGATTACATGATTATGGTAATCGATTACCAGTGACAAGTTTTGTATAAAAGGTCAAGAGATGTAACTCTTGACATGATTTTCTCAAGGTTATAACTCTTCCAATGGTTTTCTTGACCAGACATGAAGAGTCTATAAAAGCAAGACCTTGTCTTGCATTAAAAACAACTTCTTGAACAACTTTTAAGAAACCTTTAAACCTTTACAACCTTTACGATTCTTTAAGATTTCTTTCCTACTCATCTTTCTACTTCTAAGTTTTCCATTTTCCAAATCTTGTTCTTTTGCAAGTGAAAATTTTGTAGAAAACATAAGTGTGCTATATCTTTTCATTCTCTTCTCCCTTTGCCAAAAAGACTTCAGCAAGGACTAATCGCCTGAATTCTTTTTGTGTCTCTCTTCTCCCTTTTCCAAAAGAACGAAGGACTAACCGCCTGAATTCTTTTGTGTCTCCCTTCTCCTTTTCCAAGAGAATTCAAAGGACACCGCCTGAGAATTCTTTTGATTCTTCCCTTCCCTTTAAACAAAAGATTTCAAAGGACTAACCGCCTGAGATATCTTTTGTTTCCCCTTACAAAGATTCAAAGGACTAACCGCCTGAGAATTCTTTGTCTTAACACATTTGAGGGTACATCCTTTGTGGTACAAGTAGAGGGTACATCTACTTGTGTTTTTGTTACTGAGAACAAGAAAGGGTACATCTCTTATGGATCAGTTCAAGTGGAGGGTACATCCACTTGGGTTTTCAAAGAGAACAAGGGATGGTACATCCCTTGTGGATCTTTGGCCTGTAAAGGATTTTACAAGGTTGAAAGAAATCTCAAGAATTGGTGGTTGCTTGGGGACTGGATGTAGGCACGGGTTGTTGCCGAACCAGTATAAAATTATTGTGTTTGTCTTCTTCTTCCCTACACTCTTTAATTTTCGTTGTGCACTTTAATTATCGCTTTTACTTTTGATTAAGTTTCTATTTCTGTTCTTTACTTTCTTAACTTAATAGTAAAAGCCTAATTGAATCTAGTAACATTAAGAAGGATAAGTTTTTTAATTAGTAAAGGTTCATTAATAATTAATTCAACCCCCCCTTCTTAATTATTCTGAGGCTACTTGATCCAATACTTTTAGACTTTAAAGAACTATGTAGGTATGAATTCCTCATTGCACCTGAGGATATGTAGGAGCAAGGGCACCCCCTTGTCGACCCCAAAAAATAAAGAAACATAAAAGGGAAGAATTGTAATCACATTGGTTGCATTCCTACTAAATATCATGTGTAAAATTTGCAATACTTCAACAATGCATCATTCATATACATCCATGCTTTTCACATTGGTTGCATTTCTCATTGCTTTCTTTCATTGAAATCAGAATTGTAATCATTGTTATCAAAAGGAAAGAACATGCTTTACGGCACCCTTACCGAACGCGTACTAGAGTTAGAGTAATGAGTGAAATAGAGAAGGTGCAACAACAGATGAAGGCCAACATGGAGGCCATGAAATAGAAAATGGCAACAATGATGGAAGTCATGATGAGTATGTAAAAAATGATGGATGTCAATGCGGCTACAGTTATTGCCGCAAGTACCGCCACAGAAGTGGACCCGACTCACCCATCTAGCGCATAAGTGCACGCTTAGCGCTATTTAGGCCGCAAATAATGGGGCATAGCGCAAGGTGACTGTGCTTAGCCACTAAACATGATGCGCTTAGCGACTGTACTCTCGCTTAGCCCAATTCAGATCAAATTGAATTAGGCTATGCTCGCCCATGGCCAGCTTAGCGAGCTCAAATACCTAAAGATGCAGGGGTTGATGCGCTCAGCGCCATGACGATGTGCGTAGCGCATTGTAAACATGCGTTCAGGCAGGGGGGCTGCGCTTAGCGAGAGGACTATTTTTTCAGAAAAAAATTTCTAAGTTAAAACTCAGTCATCTTTCAAGAAAAACCTCTATATCTATGATTCAAAAAAGCTTATATACCCCTGTCTAATGATTATGAAGTAAGTTCTAACTTTTACCATGCAAGAAAAACAAAAGAACATAATTACAACTGGGTTGCCTCCCAGGAAGCGCTTCTTTAACGTCATTAGCTTGACGCTTTTACCTCAATGGATGATATCCACTTTGTCCTTTAACTTCAAGAGCTCCTTACCACCCTCCATCACTTGCAAGCAGACATTTTGATCTGACATAGGCTTGTCTTCTTCAAATAGATCAAAATTGATCTTCTAATCTTCAAAACCCATTTCCAATGTCTTTCTTCCCATGTCAACTACACAGCTTGCAGTTAGCATAAAGGGCCATCCCAAAATAATGTTCCCATCATGATGTTCCTCCACATGCATGACCACGAAGTCAGCTGGAAAGACCATCTGCTTAACTCTTATCAGAACGTCTTCAATTACCCCATAAGGCCTTGTGATGGATCAATCAACAAGCTATAAAGTCATCTGGTGGGCATATTTTCCAACTCTCCCAACCTTCTACACATGGAGAGTGGCATTAAGTTGATACTGGCTCCCAATTCAATGAGAGCCTTTCCCACTGTGACTTCACCTATTGAACAAGAAATAGTCACACTTCCAGGGTCCTTGTGTTTTGGTGGAAGGATCTTCTGTATCACAACACTGCAGTTGCCTTCCACAACGATATTCTCCTGGTGAATGTATTTATGCTTCCTTGTCAACATATCTTTCAAAAACTTTGAGTAGAGTGGCATCTGCTGCAAAGCTTCTCCAAAGGGCATAGTTATTTCCAGTTTCCTGAAAATGTATAGGAATCTCGCCAGATGGCGGTCCTTATCTTTCTTAGACGGTACCATGAGATATGGCACTTCCGTACCCCTATCTGAAGCTTATTCTTTCCTATTTTCTCTTTCTTTTTCCCTCCTACTCTTTTCTTCATCTTTATTTTTTTTAACTTTTTATTTTTATTTTCCTACCTCTATTTCGTTTTGTTGGTTTTTTATTTCTTTCTCTTCGACCATTATTTGTTTTTCCCCCCTCTGACTCATTGCATCAATTACCTCATTCTTCTTTTTAACAGTAGTGTCCTTTAAAGGAACTTGCTCCTTCAAAGCAACAACATCCTCATCCTCAGCCGCCACAAGCTTTCTACTTCTTGTTACAACAACTTTACACTCTTTGGGATTCTTCTCAGTATTTTCCCTAAAGCTGTTTGATGACTTCTCAACTAATTGCTTGGCCAATTGACCCACCTGAATCTCAAGGTTTTTCAAGGCTGACTCAGTACTCTTATGATTGGACATGGTCACTTTCATGAATTGAGCCAGAGTTTCTTCCAGTTTGGTAGTCCTCTGGAAAATATTAGGCCCTTGTTGAGGCGGCCTGTTGGAAGGTCCACCCTGGTCCTTATTGAATTGATTACCAGGGTGTGATCTCCATTGTCCTTGCTGATTGTAGGGACCTTGCTGGAAACCTGAGAATCCTCCTTGGTTGTATCCTTGCCTTTGTTGATTTCCCATGTAACTAACTTCTTGCATTTGTTCTTCAAAAGGAATACAATGGCCGGATTCATAAGCACCACCACAAATGGTATAACCTGTAACCTGCAAAACAAAATACTATGAAGGTTGACCAATAGACAATTTAGTTGGCAACTTACCAATTGTTTCTGTTAAGATCTCAAGTTGCTTAGAAAGCAACTTATTTTGTGCCAGTACAGAGTCTTGTGATGATAACTCCAATAAGCTCTTCTTGGTGGGTTGATGCACTCTATCATGTAAAATAGCATGATCACTAGCAGACATATTTTCAATCAACACAGTTGCCTCCTCAGGGGTCTTCATCTTTATCTTTCCTCCTGCTGAAGCATCTAACAATTGCTTGGTTTGTGGTCTCAGCCCATCTATAAACATGTTCAATTGAATTTTCTCAGAGAATCCATGTGTGGGAGTCTTTCTCAACAAACCCCGAAACCTCTCCAATGCTCCACTCAAGGACTCATCAGGGAACTAGTGAAATGATGAAATAACAGCTTTCCTTTCTGCAGTCTTTGACTCGGGAAAGTATTTCTTCAAAAATTTCTCAACAACTTCCTCCCACGTCTTCAGACTGTTACCTTTGAATGAATGGAGCCACTTCTTGGCTTCTCCTACCAAAGAAAATGAAAATAAACTAAGCCTAATGGCTTCATCTGGCACTCTTGCAATCTTTATAGTGTTACAAATCTCTATGTATGTTGCTAAGTGTGCATAGGGGTCCTCATTTGGTTATCCATGAAATAGGTTCCCCTATATTAGATGAATCAAAGAATGAGGGTAGTTTATATTATGTGCTTGGACTTCTGGCCTCACAATACTTGTAAAGAATTGCGGTACTGAACTACTAGAATAATCCTCAAGGGTAACCCTGTATTGATGTTCTTCAACCATGAAAAAGGCTTCCGATAGATCTGTAGCGGATTCCCTTGATGACTGTGAATCAGATGATGTAGAGTCAGAAGATTGAGCTTCTTCTTCTAGAATGGAAGTTGTTGTCCTATCTTGCAACAACTTTGTTCTCCTCTCGGCTCTATTCCTTTTTAAGGTAGCTTCAATTTCCAAGTCCAGAGGAACTAAACTACCTATGGGAGATCTATGCATACAAAATACTGACAGCAATAGTGGTTATCCAATTCAAGAAGAAAACAAATATAGACAAAACAAGTATTCACAAATAGTCAAAAAATAATAAATAGGCACTTAAAGAACTGAACTAAACTTTCCAAATAGAAAGAAGATCCCTAGCAATGGCGCCAAAAACTTGTTCGACGGCCGGCAAGTGCACCGGATCGCGCAAGTAGTATAAAACAGTAAGAACCGAGTATCGAACTCTCGGGGAACTTGTTTTACTTGGCAAAGCTGTGGTTCAGTAAATAAGCATCTTGTTATAAAAGGTTTGTGTGTAGAATGGACACGTGTGTAAACTAACTAAACAAAGGTAAATAAAAGGTGACTAGTGGTGGGTGCGAAGGTAGATGGTCAACGTGTTGGTCTTCCTATTGGGCGACTGATGCTACTAAAGATGTTCTTTACCTAACAATGTTCTTGTGTTTTATGTTCTCTCTTGGACAGCTAAACCCCAATGTCTCGTGCATGTTTAGCCTAATCCAAGAAGAGTGTCATCCTCAGATCCCTCTTGTTGGACTAAACTTGACCAGAACTGAATTAAGACATACATACCAACAACTAGGTTATCGTACCCCGATCCCTCATGAAAATACGATAAACTAGACCCGTCCTATCAAGTTCTAAGGATCAAACCATTTCCCAATGTTGAATGACCCTAACTGAGCATGCATCTATGTGATCAGGGAAAAAGCATACTAAAAATGAAGTACTGATAGCACAGAGGACACATGCAACATCATTAGATAAATATAAGAGTATTTACATCAAGTACCCCGTAGGAAGAACCAACTGAGGATTTAGCTTTCCATAACTGGGAAGCTTCTCTTACAAAGATGAAAAAGAGAAAATGAAAGATTAGGAAGTACAAGTGGTGAGGATGTTTCCTTCACCTCTAGAAACCTCACAATCACTCAAACTCTCATTCAATACTCCGCATGATAACTTCCTCTTTAATCTTTGCTGTCCCTCAGGATCTTCACACCAGAAGTTCTCTCCGCCACTCAGCAACTTAGATGAATGCTTCCAAGAACAGAGAAAACACCAAAAATTGAGAACTCCTTTCCATTTCTGATTTCAGGCTTTAAATAGTGTTGTTGATTTTTGGTCGTTTGCTCAGCCACATTTTGGTTCGCTTAGCCAAATTAAGTGACATTTGGCTTAGCGTGCCTCTTCTTCGCTTAGCCTGGAGGTGCAAGTGGTGTGCTTTGCGAGTTTGACTCTCGCCTAACACACTTGTACAAGTCATCTTCTTCCAGGTTCTTCTATGCACTCAGCCAATCATTATGCGCCCAACGGATCATGCGCTCAGCTAGAGGAGGATGACTCAGTGAACTTGAAAAAATCAACTTCACCAAACTTGCTTATTTTACCTGAAATTGAAATGGAAAGGTTATTAATTACACAAAAGTGGGATACTAAGTACTTATTACCCAAATTTACAAAAAGAACTTACAATACTACAAAAAGAACTGTAAATGGAAGGATTCGAATACAATTTACACAGCTTTTTTTACACAAAAGTTAGTTGTATTAACCGACTAACAGAGACCAACCATACATAAAGAGAGGGTGTACAACAAACAATTCTCGCATCTCAGGTTGAATGTGTCATAGGCATCGGCCAAAACAACAATGATCGGGCTTTCCTTGCTGTGGTGATAAGCAAAAAAAGCGTCGATCGCCACTAAATCTACTAGCCTGTCTACATTTGGAAAGAGTACGATCCCAAACACCAATAGTGCTAATATATCAAGGAATCAAGTCACTCTCCTTGATTTGCCAAAGCTTCGGCCCTTTCCTCCAAGCGCTGCCTTGGTATCCCTACCACTCCATTTATGTTTTGCTTCCCTCGGTCTAACTCTTGTGCCGAGATCTTGACCACTTTTGCTACTCTTGCCATGGAGGGGTAGAATCCGGAAAACAAATACGACTTGCTTCCTCCCAGTAGGCATCCCAAGATCCCTTCAAACTCTTCTATGGTTGGTACTAACTGAAAGTCCCCAAGCGTGAAGCATCTTAGCGACTGGTCATAATATTGAGCGAGGGATGCGATGGCTTCAACAGACACTTCTATCATGGCCAAATCCCAGATTTTCCCACATGCCTTGCAGAAGACTTTACGTTGAACTAGATCCATTTGCTGCCCTAGCTCTCGCAAGCTGGCTAGTTTTAGGCTCTTGACTTTGACATGATAGAACCTTTTTTTAAAAGAGGGCACTTGGTTCGACCCCATGTTTGCTAGAAATGAAAATTGGGATGTTCAATGCTTCAACATCCTATCATAGAGGAGGTATGACAAATGCAGTAGGGAATGTTTACGCAGGAGGTATGATGAATGCGAATTTCAAAGAAAAAGGTTCGGGAGTTGTTTACGCACGGGGAAGGTATTAGCATTCCATGCATCCGTCACAAGGAACGACAGCCTTTTATCGAGTATGTAAAAACATGACTTCAATATTTACTTATTTTCCCAGGTGAGCTGGAGCTCGCCCAGGCGAGCCGTTGCTTCAACCTGAAGTAACCTTGCTCGCCCAGGCGAGCTGGTTACTTCACCCCTAAGCTATTTGGAGGCCCAGGCGAGCCAGAGGCAAGCCTGGGTGAGCCAAGGGTCAGAAAAAGCTTTAAAATGTCCATTTTACCCTCCTTTTCGGTATTTTCCGCATTCTTTACCGAAACGCTGAATAATCTTTTGTCTTGCATGGCAACTGGTGTCGAACAACTCAATTCGGCTAGCGAGAATCAAAACGTTAGTGAATGATAGTCCTCGGGTAAAACTAGGGTCGAACAGGTACTAAAGGAAATTAAATATTTATCAGAAAAGAAAAGAACAAAATTCGAAAAGAAAAGAAAAGAGAAAAGAAAAAGACATGGAAAAACAAGTTCTTTATGGATAAATAAATTTATGAATCATGTACAGAGTTGGTGTAAATATTTGAATAGAAAGAATTGATAACTTGGTTGAAATAAAAAAAAGGCATTGGAAGTGATCGTTCGTTTAAGTTACTAGCTAGATTTATATGTCTACTCTCTTATTCACAAGGTATGTTTGAATATCCAGAAAAACCAAGATTTCCTTCAAAACCAGGCCCAACCTTAAAAAGACCTATTTATCCATAATGATTATGCACATTATCTTTGATTTGATGGGAAATGACTTGCAAAATTGATTTATGACATATCAATGATTGGAATTGAGATAAAACACTTGCCTGTATGAGAATTATACACCTTTGATAAGGTTTTCCTCTATTTGAATGCATATAGTGTTTCCTCTGATGTTCTTTAGAAACAAAATGCGAAACGATCTTAATCTCATTTTTGGTTTTGTGAATTTCATCTTTTGTGCTTTCATTTCTTAGTGTTGCATTTTGAAAAATATTGTTCTGATCAGTTTGGGGATTGATTCTTTACAAAGCATGTTCATAATTTTTTGAAGCATACTTGTTGCAACCTGCCCTTCGGCGGGAGGGCGACGCAGGGCTCACGGGCGTGTCTTCCATGGGGGGAAAATGCACGAAGTCGCCACCAACATTTATTCGAGGAAAACGTTGGAAAAAAACCGGAAAGGTGTGGTCTACGAACTTTAATCGTGAAAGGTTCGGGAGTTGTTTTTACGCACGGGGAAGGTATTAGCACCCCACGCGTCCGTCACAAAGGACGATAGCCTTTAATCAAGTGTGCAAATATGACTTCAAAATGTTTTATTTTCCCTTTTTTATGTCTTTTTGTGTTTTTATGCTTTTTGTGTTTTTTTTTGTATTTTTTATCTTTTTGTGGTCGACAAGGGTGTTTCCCTCACTCCTACGTATCCTCAATTGCGATGAGGAAATCAGACCTACGTTGTTCTTTTAGAACTAAATGTTGGTTAAGTTGTTTTGATCTTTTTCCGCAAGATCGATTTTAATCAAACAAAAGTCATTTAAGGGGTTGGACCATTAAACGATCTTTTGATTTTTGGAAAGGAGAGAAACGTTAAGGCGTTAGACCATTAACGATCTCTTGGTTTTGAAAGGAGAGAAACATTAAGGCGTTGGATCATTAACGATCTCTTGGGATGGTCGACAAAAGTGGGGCTTTTGCTCCTACGTATCCTTAATTGCGATGAGGAAATCAGACCTACGTAGTTCTTGCAAAAGCAGTAAAGTTATGTGTTGATTTTATGCTTTTGAACGGTCCATGTTAACCGATAAAAGCAAAGAGGACGGTTTAAGGCGTTGGACATTAAAACAGTTTTGAGTGACTTTTGCAGACGAAGCTTGATTTGTGAGTTGATTTTAGCCTTAGTTTCACTTTGGTTATTAGTCAATTCATTGAAGGAAACTTCCAAAGAAAAACGTCTGATTGATTTTTTTGATTATTTTATTATTATTTTGCCATTTTTAGGTTTAACCATGGTTACAGCGTGAACGATCAGTTAGATTTTGTTTTAACAGTGATTAAACGAGATTACAACACAAATGATCGGTTGAAATTCATTTTATCATTTATTAGGTGAGAAAACGGCTTAAATAAACGGTTAAAAGCTCGTTAAAGCGAAAGAAAAGAAAACTGTAAGTAAGCGAAATTAAAGTGAATAGAATGAATTGAAAGATTCGATTTCGGGAACTTACCAGTTGAAGACTGAAGAAAGACGAAGAATGGTGAAGAACGATGAATAATTTCCACAGAATCGCATACAAAAGCGTTACGGAAGCAGTTCGACTCGATTTTTCTTCACGAAAACGTGTTTTTTGCCCAAAATAGCCGAAATGCATAGTTTAGGGGTCATGAATATTTTTGAAACAGCCCCCTCCCCTATTTATAGGGAAAAAGAGAGGTGCTTGCCGCCCAGAGGCTTCTTGAGGAAGATTTCTAAGCGCACCCCAATTACTAAGTTCACCCCCTTTTTCGTACTTTACGAAAAAGTTACGGAAGCCTTATGGAAGTGTTTCGGATGTGATTTTCATCTTCTTTTATCTTCCCTTTCACCAATGTTAAGTGAAATATGCTTAACCAAGGTTTTCGGAAATTTTACAGAAGCATTACGGAAGCCACGAAAGCCCATTTTTCAAAAACGTGGAGGAGCTTGCCGCCCAGTTGCTTCCTCCTTAAGCAACCCAACTTCCAAAATGTTCCGGAAGGGCCTAGACTCGAATTGCTATTGACACCCCTATCTTGATAAGTTCACCCCCCCATTTTTGTGTTTTTGGCTGTTTTCTTTCCGAAATGTTACGAAACTTTTCGGATTACATAATGACACCTATTTTCTTTCCGGAATGTTACGAAACTTTACGGATTACGCAACAATGCCCTTTTGACTTCCAGAATGCTGCAGAATTTGACGGATTGCGCAACAATGCTTCTTTTCGACTTCCAGAAGGTCATGGAACTTTACGAATTACCTAACGATGGGTGTTAAGTACCTCGAGGCGGTCAAGCGAAGGTTGCATGCCACCAAACAATGGTCCCCGGACGAAATTAGGGTATGACAGTTGCCCCTTTTTACTTATCTTTTATTGGAGATAAAAGCGAAGTAAAGATAAGACACTAATTTCGTTTGAGCGGAACATCATTTGGTCGGTCAATATCCCGACCAACAGAACCTGTCTTTCAGAAAGAGAGAAAATGCATCAGAAGCGTCAACAAAACTTCAGTGTCTTGAAAGCGATAAAATGGGACAACCACGACATTTCCCCACGCCATCGAACTTGATCGCCCCCCACCCAACAGAGAAGAATGTCGTGCGTCGTCGGGCTTGAATGTCTCCGGACGACGAGAGTAAAAACCTGCAAAAATTTTGAAAATAATCAGAATCGGATGACCAACATCATCCTAATACCATTGAATTAGTTCGCCTAGGTTGGCGAAAGGTGAGGATGACCATAAGGTATCTCTGCTTGCCACCTGACTTGTTGTCCCTGGATGACAAAAGGTGTGGAAGACGATGTTGGTCTCTGCGCGTCAACAGGCTCGTTTGCCCTTGGTTGACGAAAGGTGAAGATAACCATGCGGTACCCTCGCATGTCATCGGACTTGTCGTCTCTAGATGACAAAAGGTGCAGAAGACAACGTTAGTCTCTGCGTGTCAACGGGCTTGTTTGCCCCAGGTTGACAAAAGGTGCGGATAACCATATGGTACCCCCGCATGTCATCGGACTCACTGTCTCGGGATGACAAAAGGTGCGGATAACCATATGGTGCCCCTGCATGTCATCGGACTCGCCGTCTCGGGATGACAAAAGGTGTGGATAACCATAATATACCCCCGCATGTCATCGAACTTGCCGTCTTTAGATGACCAAAGGTGCGGATAACCATACGGTACCTCCGCATGTCATCGGACTTGCCATCTCTAGATGACAAAAGGTGCAGAAGACGACGTTAGTCTCTGCGCATCAACAGGCTCGCTTCCCCCCTGGTTGACGAAAGGTGCAGAGGACGACGTTAGTCCCTACGCGTCAATGGGCTTGTTTTCCCCTGGTTGACAAAAGGTGCGGATAACCATACGGTACCCTCGCATGTCATCGGACTCGCCGTCTCGGGATGACAAAAGGTGTGGATAACCATACGGTACCCCCGCATGTCATCGGACTTGCTGTCTCTAGATGACCAAAGGTGCGGATAACCATACGGTACCCTCGCATGTCATCGGACTTGCCCTCTCTAGATGACAAAAAGGTGCAGAAGACGACGTTAGTCTCTGTGCGTAAACAGGCTCGCTTCCCCGCTGGTTGACGAAAGGTGCAGAGGACGATGTTAGTCCCTGCGCGTCAACGGGCTTGTTTGCCCCTTGTTGACGAAAGGTGCGGATAACCATATAGTACCCCCGCATGTCATCGGACTCGCCGTCTCGGGATGACAAAAGGTGCGGATAACCATATGGTACCCTCGCATGTCATCGGACTTGCCGTCTCTAGATGACTAAAGGTGCGGATAACCGTAAGGTTTCTCCGTGTGCTATCGGACTCTCGGGTCGCTGGATAGCAAAGGGTGTGTGTGGGTTATCGTTGGGTGTCTCCGCATGCCACCGAACTCTCGGGTCGCTGGATAGCAAAGGGTGTGTGTGGGTTACCGTTGGGTGTCTCCGCATGCGACCAAACTCTCGGGTCGCTGGATAGCAAAGGGTGTTTGCGGGTTACCGTCGGGTGTCTCCACATGCCACCGAACTCTCGGGTCGCTGGATAGCAAAGGGTGTTTGCAGGTTACCGTCGGGTGTCTCTGCATGCCACCGGACTCGTGGTTCACGGTAACAAAAGGTGGGGTGGTCGACAAAAGCAGGGCTTTTGCTCCTACATATCCTTAATCGCGGTGAGGAATTTAGACCAATGTAGTTCTTGTTTTTGTGATGTGTGAGACTAAAATAGTCTTTACCGAAAGATGCTGACATCTCCGGATAGGGTGCAGATGACCACATTGGCCTTTGCTTGTCAATTGAACTTGGGGTCTCCGAATGACGAGGTGTGAATAACCGTAAGGTGTCTCCGCAAGCAACCAGACTCTTGGGTCATGATAGCAAAAGGTGGGGTGGTCGACAAAATCGGGGCTTTTGCTCCTACGTATCCTCAATTTGTGATGAGGAACTCAGACCTACGTAGTTCTTTCAAAAGTGAGACTAAAATAGTCTCGGTGTTCTCTCACTAAAATGCGAACATGCTTTAGTAAAGAAACAAAACCTCCAACTGATCAGGGCAACATATAATTTCTGGTGAAAAACAATGTGTCTATTAGGGAAGGAGAGCATGCTGATAAAATTTTCTCATAACCACAAATGAGATTTCAGATGTTAGTGTTTCGTTTCTAAACGACCATTTTGAGGAAACACTGGGTCCAACAAAATAGAAGAAAATCACTCAAAGTGTATCAATCTCACACAGGTAAGTGTTTTATCCTAATTCCGAACCATCGATATGTCATGACTTGATTTTGTGTATCATTTCCTATCAAATAAAAAATTACATGCCTGATCATGGATCAATAGGACTTTTTCGGGAATGGTGTTTTGGTGAGGAATTTGGCTCTGACTGTTTGGGCCTTTTCCTTTTCTGTTTTTGTCTTGTGCGGGGCAAGAAAGTCGCTAGCGCACAAGATTTTGGTTGGCAATCAAAGGGAGGGGACCACTTCAAGTCGTGGTTTTCTTTTTCTTTTCGTGTTTACATGTGACAATTCTGTATTGTTTAGATATTGTTCTGGTCCAAAGACCTTTCTGTATATTTATTTTGTTTTCTTTTGATCTTTGATCAGGAATTCTTTCTCTTTTTCTGCTTTCTTCCAATCTTTGATTGGGAATTTTCTTCTTTTTCTTTCTTTTGATCTTTGATCGAGAACTTTCTTTTTCTTTTTTTGTTTTCTTCCGATGGAAAGGATGGAAATTCTCACCATGGGTCCAGATTTATGGTGGTTTGAGGTTTTGGCTCAAAAGGCTTGTAGAATGGCTAGACATGATATGTGCCAGGGTGTTGGTTTGGCCAGCGGTTCAGGGATAAAGTAATGTCTCACATTATTTCCATGACACACAAGCAACAGTGATGATTTGGAAATTTTATGCAAAACTGGTCATGCAAGCACCCATGTGGACACTCAAGCATCAAGCTTTTATGTCATGTGACACTAGGGCTCAGGATTAATTTTCCCTATTTAAGTCAACCCAGTGTTTCCAAAATATGCTCCTTTATCAATTCATGCATTCATCCGAGTCCATTTTGGGTGTTCGGGAAAATTTTCACAGCATTCACCCTTCAGGTGTATACACATTTTTTTCAACAAAACCCTTTGTTTTGATCGGTGAATCTTTTTCAAAGAAAAGTTGGAAGTTATTTCTTTCCAAAAGCGTGCCGGCTTTTCAGCCGAAAGATATATTTTTTGTTCTTGTTTGTTTTTTTTGTTTTTTTTTAGGTATTTTGCTACCTAAACATACATACATACACACACACATATATATATATATATATTGTGAGGTATCTTTGCTATATACATGCATATCTAAGGTATTTTCACTACCTAAACACATATACATATATTTTGTGAGGTATGACTACCTTCCGAGCTTGTGCTTGTTTTATTTAAATTCCTAGGAACATGAGCAACTAGGTGTGTCCTACTATGACTTGTGAAACAAAAGGTGATCAAATAACAAGCAGAAATTTAAAGGGTACTGGGTTTCCTCCTAGTAGCGCTTCTTTAACGTCTTGACCTGGACGTGTGATGACTTATCGGTCACGGACCTAACACTTTTGCTTACCTTTGGCTTTGGACTTGGTCACCTGCTAGTCGACCACAGGTCGTAGGCAACGCTCCAGCTTTTGTAGATGAGCTGAGGGGCTTTGGAGGTGGCGGCGGTCCGTCTATAGCCCGCTTTCGGCCATCCCCAGGCTGCTGTGGTGTCTCGCCCTGCGCCAGCCTGGGGGCGCAATACTTCTTGATGAAAGCTTGGTTAGTAGGGGGCCTGATGACCTTGCTGGGGGCGACAGGCACTTCGTAGAACTGACAGAGGCCCATAATCATAGCTGGAAACCCCAAGACCCTATTGGACTTCTCCGGGTCCACTGGGTGTCCTACGGGCGCGATCCCTGCAAATAATAGATGACATCAGAAATCAATTGAGAGAAGTGCATACATACCTATGTCACAATGGCATGACCTTGCTGGGGGGGGATGGGCACCCTGTAGGACTGGCAGAGGCCCGTAGCCATAGTTGGAAACCCCAGGACTTTGTTGGACTCCTTCGGGTCCACTGGGTGTCTTGTGGGCGTGATCCCTACAAATAGTGGATGGCATCAGAAATCAGTTGAGCCACGTGTATACTTACCTATGTCATGATGGCATAGACCAACTGACACTTCGGCAGGGGGAGATCAGAGTTGTGGTGGTGCGCATGATCCGCACTCGTCTCCCTGTGGTGGTCTGGGTGAAATCATGCCCCGGTAAGCATAGCAGCTGCACGATAGCCTCCCTCTCTGGTTGTGCTCGCAAAGTTGGTCGCCCTCCAATATCAGGGGTGGCCCAGGAACTAATAAAAGCAAACTAAAAGCCCCTTACCCGGGAGTGCAAGCCTCGATTAAGCATTAAGGGCGGAGGACCTTGAGTTCTCTTAAGGCGCAGATGCGGAGCACTCTGAAAGCGAAGGCGTGCACCCCTCTGAAGGTGAGGGCGTGCAGCCCTCTGAAGGTGAGGACGTGTAGTCCTCTAAAGATGAGGGTGTGAAGCCCTCTGAAGGTGAGGACGTGTATTCCTCTAAAGGCAAGGGCGTGCAACCCTCTAAAGGTGAGGACGTGTAGTCCTCTGAAGGTGAGGGCGTCCAGCCCTTTGATGGCGAGGACATGTAGCCCTATTCAGGTGAGGACGTGTAGTCCTCTGAAGGCGAGGGCGTGCAGTCCTCTGATGGCGAGGACATGTAGTCCTCTAAAGGTGAGGGCGTGTAGCCCTCTGAAGGCGAAGGCGTGCAGCCCTCTAATGGTGAGAACGTGTAGTCCTCTGATGGCGAGGGCGTGAAGCCCTCTGATGGAGAGGATGTGTAGCTCTCTGATGGCGAGGATGTGCAGCCCTCTGATGGCGAGGACGTGTAGTCCTCTGAAAGTGAGGGCGTGTAGCCCTCTGAAGGTGACGGCGTGCAGCCCTTTGATGGCGAGGACGTGTCATCCTCTGAAGGCGAGGACGTGTAGTCCTCTGAAGGCGAGGGCGTGCAGCCCTCTGATGGCGAGGACGTGTAATCCTCTAAAGGTGAGGGCGTGTAGCCCTCTAAAGGCGAGGGCGTGCAGCCCTCTAATGGTGAGGAGGTGTAGTCCTCTGATGGTGAGGGCGTGCAGCCCTCTGATGGTGAGGACGTCTAGTCCTCTGAAGGTGAGGGTGTGTAGCCCTCTGAAGGAGATGGCGTGCAACCCTCTAAAGGTGAGGACGTGTAGTCTTCTTAAGGTGAGGGCGTGCAGCCCTCTGATGGCAAGGACGTGTAGCCCTTTTGAGGTGAGGACGTGTAGTCCTTTGAAGGCGAGGACGTGTAGTCCTCTGAAGGCGAAGGCATGCAACCCTTTGACAGTGAGGACGTGTAGCCCTCTGATGGCGAGGACGTGTAGCCCGCTGATGGCGAGGACGTGTAGCCCTTTTGAGGTGAGGACGTGTAGTCCTCTAACGGCGAGGACGTGTAGTCCTCTGAAGGTGAGGACATGTAATCCTCTGTAGGCAAGGGCATGCAGCCCTTTGATGGTGAGGGCATGCAGCCCTCTGATGGCGAGGACGTGTAGCCTTCTGATGGCGAGGACGTGCAGCCCTCTGATGGCGAGGATGTGTAGTCCTCTGAAGGGTAGGACGTATAGCCCTCTGAAGACGAGGGCATGCAGCTCTCTGATGGCGAGGACGTGTAGTCCTCTTAAGGCGAGAGCGTGTAGCCCTCTAAAGGCGAGGGCGTGCAGCCCTCTGATGGTGAAGATGTGTAGTCCTCTGAAGGTGAGGATGTGTAGTCCTCAAGGCGAGGGCGTGCAGCCCTCTCAAGGCGAGGGTACTAGTACCCAATGGTCCACCCTTATTAGAAAGCAAGAGATTGACTCATTAGGAGGGCCAGTCATCCCAAATTCAAAAGATTGGACATTAGAGGTAAGAAATCTATGTAGTTAACATGATTTTTAGGGATGCAGATGCATGCAACCTTTGTCTTGAAATGCGATAAATGCAGACTTCGTATGCAACAATGCAATGTCATGGAAAGGTGTACAATGTTCATGACATTCTTTCCTTATTTTGTGATTTTGATTTGATTTTTGAAAAAACACAGATTGGCTGTCCTTTTGAAAGAAGTGATAATTCATGCAACCTTATCCTATCTTTCGCAAATCTCTCTGGGAACTCCCTCAGAGTATATGTCGTGTTTGATTTAGTCACTTGATAATTTTGGAGTGACGGTGATGGAGCTGTTTAATCAATCCATTGAAATCCCAGGGTTTTTCACTCCCCCTTTTTTTGTTTAAAAACATAGACGGGTGAGAACTTTTGATCGACCCCTAGGTTCGCTTGAGGCTCATGCACGGTGCCCCTCATTGCCCCAATGTAAGGCTTTGAGGTACCAATTGTTATCTTTCGTCATGACCTTGTAGCTAGGAACCTATTGGGTGAGAACTTCTAATCTGCCCCTAGGTTCGTTTGAGGTTTATGCATGGTGCCTTTCATTGCCCCAGTGTTTGTGAGAGGATGAGAGAGACAAGGATGTCAAATTTATCCATATTATTTAGTATTGTAATTGTGGTTTACAATAATGGCATAAACTTGAAAATCCTGATGAGTCATTAGAGACATCTAACGACAGCTTTCAAAATTGCCCCATGTGTGGTGTCGCTTGTCAATGTTAGGATTCACAAGCAACTCTCCTCAAATTTCAGCCAACCTGCATTAATTAAACTTTGCACCTTACGCTTCAAGATCATACAGTGCTCAATGGAATGTCCTGGAACTCCTCCATGATATGCACATATTGCGTTCGAGTCGTATCCTCAGAAAAATGGAGGTTGAGGAACCTTGGCTAGGGTTATAGCAACCATTGAATTATCGAGTAGATATGGGAGCAAGTTAGCATATGACACCGGAATTTGGGGTGAATCCTACAGGCTTTTTGCTGCAAAATTCATTTTTGGTTTGGGCTAAAGGTGGTGTTTAGGCACCGGATGTGCGGCGAGCAGGCTTTGTGGTTGATATAGGGATGACCTTTGTGGGTGACTAGGTGGTGGGTAATGAGAACAACTAATATTGGCTGAGTAATGACATTGTTGGGCTGGTGCGAAGTTTGGCCATGTAGGAATGACAACCTCAACATGGTTTCCTTCCTCATTCTCATCCTCTTCATTTGCCCCAGTTTTCTCATTCATCAAAGCAGGATGATCAAATTTGCCTCTTTTCAGACCCGTTTCGATCCTTTTGCCGACGAAGACCAAATCCGCAAAGCTTGAAGGTGCGTACCCCCACCATTTTTTCATAGTAAAACACTGGTAATGTGTCTACTATTATTGTGATCATCTCTTTCTCCGTCATTGGGGGTGTCACCTGGGCTGCCAGGTCTCTCCGTCTTTGAAAGATTCATGCCCCTTTTTGCACATGTTCTGTAGTTGCATCCTATCCGGAGCCATATCAGAATTGTACTGACACTGCCTAACGAAGGCAACCATTAGGTCATTCTAAGAATGGACTCAGGAAGGTTCCAAGTTAGTGTACCAAGTTAGTGTATCAGAAATGTATCAGCAGTTCCTCATCTTTTGCGTATGCCCCCATCTTCCGACAATACATCTTTAGATGATTCTTGGGGCAAGTAGTCCCCTTGTACTTGTCAAAGTCCGACACCTTGAACTTGGGAGGGGTGATGATATTGGGTACTAGGAACAACTCCTCTAGGTTAGCAAAGGCATAATCTTCACCTCCTTCAATGGCCCTGAGCCTTTCCTCTAGATGATCCAACTTTCCCATTTCTGCCATAGCATGAGGGTTTTTACCCACTATGGAATGCAAGGGGTTTGGTTGTGGGTGATACTGAGGGCCCTCCAAAGTGTTTTGCAGGGGTATATCACCAACTGCTTGCCCTTCAGTGGCATATCTGAGGCAAAGCTCGAAGTCGGCTAGATTGTGGTGGGAAATTTCATGTGTCTCCCCCATGGGTTGAGAGACATGTACTTGATGAGGTTGTCGGCTTTCAATGAGCATGGGAGTAGAGTTATTGACATCCTCACTGAGAGTGTATGCCACATTAGGTGGTGTATAGTTGGGAGGCAAGCCATATGGTGGGAAGGCGTGCTTGTTTTGAATTTGCACATAATAGGGGCCGCTCGTACTTCCCAAATCTTTGCCTACCATAGCTGAGGTTGGATGATTCATTTGGTTGAGGCCAAATGGGGGCATCGGGTTCACCTTTGCAATAGCGCAGGTAGCGGCTACTGCAACCGCATTGGCTTCCATTATCTTCTTCATGCTCATCATGGCCTCCATCATTGTGGCCATTTGCTCTTTCAAGGCGTCTGTGTCGGTCTTCATCTGCTCTTGCACCTCCTCTACTTCACCCATTACTCTAGCTCTAGCACGTGTTTGGTAAGGACACCATAAAACGTGTTCTTTCCTTTTGATAACAATGATTAAGTTCATTTTTTTTTCAAGGAAAGAATGCAATGAACAATGCAACCAATGAAAAGCATAAATGTATGCGAATGATGCACAGTTGAAGTATTGCGAATTTTTACGCAGGACATGGGGTTGAATCAATTTAGGTACCATGCTCAATCATTTTGTTTTGTTGTTTTTTTAGAAATGGGTTTATGATCCCAACATGGTTGGCTCATGGTACCTAACACATGCAACTAAGAATGCAGTGTGAATTTTCACGCTTCCTTTTTTGTTTTTGTTTTGCAGAGGAAAACGCAAGGATCATGCATGAGTGAACATGAAAATAAATGGTATGCAAAAAACATGTTAGATGCAGATGCATGGGGATGAAATGACTTATGCAAAATGCAATGTTGGAATATGATAACGGACAAATGCAGGAATGATATGTTCATTATGATGCCATGAAGAGATGCTTATGCAATACATGATATTAATGCATTTATGGACACGGGAGCCCGAAAAATTATCTCTTCTTACTTGCGCATTCGAAGGCGCAGTGCCCCATGTGTGCAGTTAAAAAGGTGATATGGACCTTCCAGCTTCTCGTGAAAAAAAAAGAGACCAACATACAACGCATGCGTGATGACCTGATGCAGATGCACAAAAGTGCAACAGTGGGATGTACACAGCATGGCAATATCCTCAAATAATCATACAACAAAGGTGTGCATGACATTTAGGTTATATGCATGGCAATGTTTAAAAGGCACGCAGCGTGTTCACTTCGTGCCCCTATTTTAGGGACCTAAACGGGAGGAACTAAAAGGCTTTTAGTGATAATTCCCAAGGTGGTCATATCTCTCTTGATGGTTTCTAGAGGTATCATCCCCTTCGAAAAAACATATTGCGGCAGTAGGGACTACCAACAACAACATGCTATCAAAGAGAAAAATTCTAGATGAGGGTTCACTGTTATCAAGCAAGTCAAAGACCCAACATGACCACAGATTCACCTCCACTCCTTATGTTCCCATGGACCCGGGTATAGGGCCCCTTTTCAAGTCACCGTGTGTACAAATAGTGTTGGTGTTTGTGTGCATCAAATGAATAAATATCTATCTCATGCATACATTTCAAAAAATACACTAAAAGCATCAAAGAGTTATATACAAGAACGGAAGAGAAATAAAAGGAAACTGACAAAAGAGGAAGTCATGATATTGCAACACGGGGCTCACGAATGCGTCTTCCATGGGAGGAAAATGCGCGGAGTTGCCACCAACGTTTATTCGAGGAAAACTTCGGAAAAAACCGAAAAGGTGTGGTCTATGAAATTTAATCGTGAAAGGTTCGGGAGTTGTTTTTACGCACGGGGAAGGTATTAGCACCCCACGCGTCCGTCACAAAGGACGACAGCCTTTAATCAAGTATGCAAATATGACTTCAAAATTTTTTATTTTCCCTTTTTTATGTCTTTTTGTGTTTTTATGCTTTTTGTGTTTTTTTTGTAATTTTTCTTTTTGTGGTCGACAAGGGTGTTTCCCTCGCTTCTACGTATCCTCAATTGCGATGAGGAAATCAGACCTACGTAGTTCTTGCAAAAGCGGTAAAGTTATGTGTTGATTTTATGCTTTTGAATGATCCATGTTAACTGATAAAAGCAAAGAGGATCGTTTCAGGCGTTGGACCTTAAAATAGTTTTGAGTGACTTTTGCGGACGAAGCCTGATTGTGAGTTGATTTTAGCCTTAGTTTCACTTTGGTTATTTCATTCAAGGAAACTTCCAAAGAAAAATGTCTGATTGATTTTTTTGATTATTTTATTCAAAGATATTTTGATTATTTTATTATTATTTTGCCTTTTTTTGGTTTAACTGTGGTTACAGCGTGAACAATAGGTTAGATTTTGTTTTAACAATGATTAAACGAGATTACAACACAAATGATTGGTTGAAATTCATTTTATCATTTATTAGGTGAAAAAACGACTTAAATAAACAGTTAAAAGCTTGTTAAAGTAGAAGAAAAGAAAACTGAAAGTAAGCAAAATTAAAGTGAAAGTACAAAAAATAAGTAGGGACCACTAAGGGTGCATAGAATGAATTGAAAGATTTGATTTCGGGAACTTACCGGTTGAAGACTGAAGAATGACGAAGAACGAATGAAGAACAGTGAAGAATTTCCACAAAATCGCTTACGGAAGCGTTACGGAAGCACTTCGGCTCGATTTTTCTTCATGAAAACGTGTTTTTTGCCCAAAATAGCCGAAATGCATTGCTTAGGGGTTATGAATATTTTTGAAACAGCACCACCCCTCCCCTATTTATAGGAAAAAAGAGAGGTAATTGCCGCCTAGAGGCTTCTTGAGGAAGATTTAGAAGCGCACCCCAATTACTAAGTTCACCCCCCTTTTCATACTTTACGGAAAAGTTACGAAAGCCTTATGGAAGTGTTTTGGATTTGATTTTCATCTTTTTTTTATCTTCCCTTTCACCAATGTTAAGTGAAATATGCTTACCCAAAGTTTTCGGAAATTTTATGGAAGCATTACAGAAGCCCCATAAACCATTTTTCAAAAACGTGGAGGAGCTTGCCGCCCAATTGCTTCCTCCTTAAGCAACCCAACTTCCAAAATGTTCCGGAAGGGCCTAGACTCGAATTGCTATTGACACTCCTATCTTGATAAGTTCACCCCCCATTTTTGTGTTTTTGGCTGTTTTCTTTCCGAAACGTTATGGAACTTTACAGATTACGTAACGACACCCATTTTCTTTCCGGAATGTTACAAAACTTTACGGATTACGCAACAATTCCCTTTTTGACTTCTGGAATGTAGCGAAACTTGACGGATTGCGCAACAATGCTTCTTTTCGACTTCTAGAATGTCACAGAACTTTACGGATTACCTAACAATGGGTGTTAAGTACCTCGAGGCGGTCAAGCGAAGGTTGCATGCCACCAAACAATGGTCCCCAGACGAAATTAGGGTATGACAATACTTATACTAATTTTATTTTTACTTGTAATTTTTCATTACTTTGCTTAAGGACAAGCAAGATGCTAGGTTGGGGGGAGTTAATAAGTGCCAAATTTTAGTTATTTTCGGGATTAAATTGTTAGCACTTATCCTTTAATTGTAATAATTTTCTTATAAACTACCCTTAAAACTAGTCATTTATTTATATTGTACATTTACTAATATTGATGTTTAAATATGAAAGATTAATCCATGGTTTTGTAGGTTTTGATGGTTGTTTGTTAGATCCAGAAACAAAGCTAAAATAAAGGGCAAAATGGTCTTTTCATGAAAGTTTCTAACCCTATATTCGCCCAGGCTAGCATCTAGCTCGCCTGGGCTAAAGAGAAAACTTCAAGCCTAAGCAAGCCACTCACCTAGGCGAGCTCCAGCTTGCTTGGGTGAGCTGATACCTTCAACCCTAAGCAAGTAGCTCACCTGGGTGAGTTTCCCTTGCACTAAATCACTTTTTCTATAAATAGCCATGTAGGGAAAGAGGAAAAGAGATCTAGCAGCTTGAAACCAAAGAGAAAAACACAAAAGAAGGAGAAAAGGAAAAGTGGAGCCAAATGATCGATTAGTCTAGTGGATCACTTCCTTCGTCATTTCTCTTGTTAGTCATGTGCTGTGCACAATGATCGGTTAGTTTTTCTTAAGGATTATATGTAATCTTTGTACCCTTATGCATCCCTTTTGATATTGTATATGTATTAATCTTTTCTACTCATTATTAGTAATTTCATTTTACTTGTAATGCTTGATTCTATTTGATCACTAGTGTCATGAAATTGGATTCTAAGTGGGACTAGAAAGTAATATTAGAATTTGAACCGAATGATTATATTCTTTGCATTACGTTGCTAGGAATAGAGCATAATGTTTTGATTGCAAAAAGCACGAGAATATAATTGTAATGCTAGGATATTTACTGCATATGCGAGGGATCGATATTTAGTAAATATTTTTAGGTTCCAAGTGCGAGGAATCGACTTGGGATAACTATGTGTGCATCAGTAATGTTAGAAAATAATTTGTACATGTTAATCTTATTAGGATACTAAGGGTATGAACGATGAAATCCAATCCTATGTTTTCTTGAATTAATTTAAAATCGTTATTATTATTTCTGTAATTTACGTATTTCTGATGCACTAGATTCCATTATTTCTGTGATTTCCATAAATCTGTTATTTTTACTTTTCTTTTACTTTAAGTTGTCTTTAGTTAATCAAACCAAAACCAATGACATTTGATTAAATTTTTACATAACTATTAAACTGATTACCTTTATCCGAATGAATTAAGTAAACTCAAGTCCTTGAGGAGACGAACTCTTTTATAAATGTGAAACCTACAATGACAATTGGTACGCTTGCCAAAAGTCCTAACAGAAGTCAATTTGAGGCTTAATATCTCTTAAATGAGGTAATCCATATGGAATTTCTTCTGTAAAAAAATCAACAAATTCCTTTGACAAGACCTCACAAGGCAAAGAAGAGTTAAGATTGTTAGTGAAATAAACATCCTTGTACATGAGAAAAAGTAACTACTCCCTAGCCATCTAAGCACTCTCTACCTCTCTTTTCTTTCAAATGCACTAACTTTCCTATTTTTCTCTGTTGGATCAAGTGGCCTCGGAATAATTAAGAAGGGGGGTGGGTTGAATTAATTTTTAATAGACCTTTACTAATTAAAAAATCTATCCTTCTTAATGTTACCAAAAGTAAAAGCAATAATTAAAGTGCACAGCAGAAATTAAAAGAGTAGGGAAGAAGAAGACAAACACACAAGAGTTTTGTACTGGTTCGGCAACAACCTGTGCCTACATCCAGTCCCCATGCGACCTGCGGTCCTTGAGATTTCTTTTCAACCTTGTAAATTCCTTTACAAGCAAAGATCCACAAGGGATGTACCCTCCCTTGTTCTCTTTGAACAACCTAGTGGATGTACCCTCCACTAGAACTGATCCACAAGAGATGTACACTCTCTTGTTCTCAGTCACTACAACCCAAGTAGATGTACCCTCTAGTTGTACCACAAAGGATGTACCCTCTAATGTGTTAAGACAAAGTTCTCAGGCGGTTTGTCCTTTGAAATATTTTTTATGGGAAAGGGAAGAATCCAAAGAATTCTCAAACTGTGTCATTTTGAATTCTTTGACAAGGGAGAAGGGAGACACAAAACAATTCAGGTAGTTAGTCCTTTGTTCTTTTGGAAAAGGGAGAAGAGAGACACAAAAAGAATTCAGGCGGTTAGTCCTTGGCGAATTCTTTTAGGCAAAGGGAGAAGGGAATGAAAAAGATGAATAGCACAGTTTTGTTTTCAAGGTTTGGAAAACCAGAAAACTTTTGAAAGCTTTTGGCAAAGTGTCATACCCTAATTTCGTCCGGGGACCATTGTTTGATGGCCTGCAACCTTTGCTTGACCGCTTCGAGATACTTAACATCCATTGTTAGGTAATCCGTGAAGTTCCGCGACATGCCGGAAGTCGAAAGGGAGCATTGTCGCGTAATCCATAAAGTTCTGCAACATTCCAGAGGTCAAAAAAGGGATTATTGCATAATCCGTAAGGTTTCACAACATTCCGAAAAGAAAATAAGTGTCGTTACGTAATCCATAAAGTTCTGTAACGTTATGGAATAGGAATCAGCAAGAAAAGCAAAAGGGGGTGTATTTAGTAAAAAGGGGTGTGCAAATAGCAACCAGGCCCACTTGGGCCTTCTAGGAGGTTCCAACAGAAGGCGGTGCCTTCTAGTGGAAGTAACCCAGCTCGCCTGGAACTCAACAAAACCCCGGCTAGAGTCTCTGGTGTCAGTCAAATGCATGGACCACGTCATGGCCAAAGTACTCATCGATAACGGCTCCAGTTTGAACGTGATGCCCAAAAGCACGTTGGAGAAATTGCCGTACCTGCCAAGTTACGTTCCAATTGATGGATATTAACCCGACTTATAGCTGTCTTTTGGGGCGCCCATAGATCCACTCAGGGGGAGTCGTTCCCTCTACACTCCACCAAAATCTGAAGTTCATAGTGGAGGGACATTTGGTCATAGTATCAGGTGAGGAAGATGTCTTGGTAAGTTGCCCTTCCTCTATGCCATATGTGGAAGCCGCGGAGGAGTCATTGGAAATGGCTTTCCAATCTTTTGAGGTAGTAAGCATTGCCTCCGTAGATTGCCTCTCTGGGCAGCCTTGCCTGTCTGATATGGCAATGATGGTGGCCCCGGTGATATTGGGGTACGGCTACGAGCCCGGAATGGGTTTGGGCAAGAACAACGGCGGCAGAACCAGCCTGGTAAGCACCAGAGGAAACCGCGGGAAGTTTGGGTTAGGCTATAGACCTACACAAGATAACATAAGGAAAAGTATCTCGGAAAGGAAGAACAAAGGCCAAAGCCCGCGGTTGGGACAACAAGCCGAAGGGGCCCCGCCCTGCCACATCAGTAGAAGCTTTATAAGTGCGGGTTTAAGACATAAAGGCCAAGTCGCCGCGATATGCGAGGATGATTACCCGAGGAGATCGGATTTGGTACGGCCCTGTCCTCCTGGTTTCCGACTAGGAAATTGGCGAGTGGAGGAACGCCCAGACGTTTACGCGACAAACATAGTGTAACCCTTTGTAGCTTTAAAACTCTACGGTCGGGCCTAGGCTTTAGAGTTTCCTTTTGTTAATGCATTATGTCTTTTGTTCTTGAAGTTATAATATAAAGATCTTTCTTCATCTGTTCCTGTGCCTCTACCCATTCTGATTCATTTGCATGTTTATTTCTTTACGCTTAAAACGCCAAATCCAATGACGAGTCCCTCGAAGGTACTAATACTTGGGACCCGCCCGTCAATTTCGAGCAAGAAGCGGGTCGGATAGAGAGTGAAGAGGATGAGGATGTGTGGCTTCCCCTAGAGCTAGAGAGGATAATCGCTCAAGAGGACCGAGAGATGAGGCCTCATCAAGAAGAGACAGAACTCGTAGACTTTCGAACCGGCAGTGGGAAAAAGTAAGTAAAGATAGGCACGGGTATGACCGCACCCATCCGTGAAGAATTAATGGCCCTGCTGAAAAAATACCAAGAAATCTTTGCCTGGTCATACCAAGATATGCCCGGTTTGAGTTCTGACATCATACATCACAGATTACCTCTAAATCCTGAGAGTTCCCTAGTAAAACAAAAGCTGAGGAGGATGAAGCCCAAGATGTCCTTAAAAATAAAAGAAGAGGTAAAAGAACAATTTGACGCTGGCTTTCTAGCTGTCGCTCGGTACCCGGAATGGGTTGCCAACATTGTACCGGTCCCTAAGAAGGATAGGAAGGTACGAATGTGTGTGGATTATCGGGACCTAAATCGAGCCAATTCCAAAGACAATTTCCCTCTGCCGCACATCGATATCCTCGTGGATAATACGGCCAATTTCACTCTGTTTTCCTTCATGGATGGGTTCTTCGGCTACAATCAGATAAAAATGGTGCTAGAGGATATGGAAAAGACTACCTTCGTCACCCTGTAGGGGATGTTCTGTTATAAAGTGATGTCCTTTGGACTCAAGAACGTCGGGTTAACCTATCAACGGGCTATGGTGGCTTTGTTCCACAACATGATGCACCGAGAAATCGAGGTCTATGTAGACGACATGATCGCCAAGTCTAAAACCGAGGAGGAACACCTTGTCAACTTGCGAAAGTTGTTCGAAAGGCTTAGGAAGTATCGGTTGAGGTTGAACCCCGCTAAGTGCACCTTCGGGGTCAAGTCGCGAAAATTACTAGGTTTCATCGTAAGCCAGAAAGGGATAGAGGTGGACCCTGAAAAGGTGAAAGCCATCCTTGAAATGCCAGAACCACATACCGAGAAGCAGGTCTGAGGTTTCCTGGGGCGTTTGAACTACATTGCCAGATTCATATTGTAGCTCACTGCTATATGTGAGCCGTTGTTCAAACTCTTATGCAAGAACCAATCCATCCGCTGGAACGATGACTGTCAAGAGGCGTTTGGAAGGATCAAACAATGCCTCATGAACCCTCCCGTGCTTATGTCGTTGGTGCCTGAAAGACCTCTAATCTTGTATATGAAAATTTTGGATGAGTCAATGGGGTGTATGCTGGGGCAACATGACGAATCCGAGAAAAGAGAGCGCGCCGTCTACTACTTGAGTAAGAAGTTCCCGGCCTGTGAGATGAACTACTCCCTGCTGGAAAGAACGTGTTGTGCTTTAGTCTGGGCATCTCACCATCTAAGACAGTACAAGCTGAGCCATACCACCTGGCTGATATCCAAAATGGACCCGGTCAAGTACATCTTTGAGAAGCCTGCTCTGATAGGGCGGATCGCCCTGTGGCAGGTTTTGCTATCCGAGTTCGATATAGTCTATGTCACCCAAAAGGCGATAAAGGGAAGTGCCTTGGCAGATTATTTGGCTCAACAGCCTCTCAATGACTATCAACCCATGCATCCCAAGTTCCCGGATGAGGACATCATGGCCTTGTTTCAGGAAAAACTAGACGAGGATAGGGACAAATGGATCGTGTTGTTTGATGGAGCGTCAAACGTTCTAGGCCATGGCATTGGGGCATCATTGGTCTCTTCGGACAATCAATGTATACCTTTCACAACCAGGCTGGGATTCGACTGCACCAATAACATGGCTGAATATGAAGCATGCGCTCTGGGCATCCAGGAAGCAATTGACTTCAACGTCAAGCTACTCAAGGTGTATGAAGATTCGGCGCTGGTGATTCAACAGCTGAGAGGGAAATGGGAAACTAGAGAGCACAAGCTGATACCCTACCAGGCCTATATTAAGGAATTGGCTAGTTTCTTTGATGAGATCTCCTTCCATCACGTTCCCCGAGAGGAAAATCAAATGGCGGATGCGCTTGCCACTTTAGCATCCATGTTTCAGCTGACACCTCACGGAGACCTACCGTACAATGAGTTTAGGTGTCGTGGCAGACCCGCACATTGTTGTCTGGTGGAAGAAGAGCGGGACGGTAAGCCTTGGTATTTTGATATCAAGCGATACGTTGAAAGCAAAGAGTACCCACCAGAGGCTTCCAACAACGACAAGAGGACGTTGAGGAGATTGGCAACCGGCTTCTTCGTGAGCGGAAGCATACTATTCAAGATAAACCATGACATGGTTCTGCTACGCTGCGTGAACGCTAAGGAAGCTGAAAGCATGCTGGGGGAGGTCCACGAGGGCTCTTTTGGTATGCATGCTAACGGGCACGCCATGGCTAGAAAGATCTTAAGGGCGGGTTACTATTGGCTCACCATCGAGAGCGATTGTTGTCTTCATGTGAGGAAGTGTCACAAATGCCAGATGTTTGCAGACAATGTCAACGCTCCGCCCTTGCCTCTGAATGTTATGGCCGCACCATGGTCGTTTTCCATGTGGGGAATAGATGAGATTGGGGCCATATAGCCCAAAGCTACAACCGAACACCATTTCATCTTAGTGGCGATCGATTACTTCACTAAGTAGGTCAAAGCTGCATCGTACGATAGCGTCACCAGGAGTGTGGTGGTCAGATTCATTAAGAGGGAGATTATCTGCCGGTATGGTTTGCCGAGGAAGATTATCACGGACAATGGCACCAACTTGAATAACAAGATGATGGGGGAAATGTGGGAGGAGTTTAAGATCCAACATCACAATTCCACACCTTACAAACCAAAGATGAACGGAGTAGTGGAGGCAGCCAATAAGAATATCAAGAAGATTATCCAGAAGATGAGTGTGTCATTCAAGGATTGGCATGAGATGCTCCCATTCGCGTTACATGGTTACCGAATGTTAGTGCACACATCAACCGGGGCAACACCGTTCTCGTTGGTATATGGAATGGAGGCTGTGCTACCATTTGAGGTGGAAGTCCCGTCATTGAGAATCTTGGTGGAGTCCAGATTAAAGGCATCGGAGTGGGCCCAGGCACGTTTCGATTAGCTTAATCTCATAGAAGGCAAGCATTTGGCCGCCATGAGCCACGGGCGTTTATATCAGAAACAAGTGAAGAATGCTTTTGACAAGAAGGTACGCTCGCGCAGGTTCAGTGAAGGGGACCTGGTTTTGAAGAAAGTCTCCCAGGCTCTAAAGGACAACCGAGGAAAGTGGGCCCCGAACTACGAAGGGCCTTTCGTTGTAAAAAAGGCTTTCTCCAGAAGGGCCCTGGTGCTCGACAACATGGATGACCAGGAGCTACCTTCACCCGTGAACTCCAACGTTGTCAAGCGATACTACGCTTAAGATCTGGGGCAATTAAGGAAGTCGCTGCATGTTTTTATCTTTTATATGTTCTTCTTGGTTTCCCCCAGGGATTCTTGTCCTCTGTAATTTTCTCATCGCAGTCTTTTAAAAGAACGTAGGGTTAAGGTTCCGATCCTTGCTTTGCGCTTTAAAAGATGCGTAGTGTTTGATGACCTGAGCCTTTTCGCTCAGTCCATAGGATGCCCCAAACGCTTAATTGAAGCTGAACCCGACAAGCTTTTGCGGTAACGCGGCCATGATTTGTTGCGCAATGTCATTTCCTACTTTCAGGTACTTGGGGACGGGCAAGAGTGGAGGCTAGGCCCATGATCAACAGATCGTTGTCCCACGTCCAGCTTCAAACAAGCGTGAAGCGCTACTGGGAGGCAGCCTAGTATCCTTTAAATTCCTACTTATTATTGTTGTTGTTTCTTTAAGGTGATTGTCGGATGCCTAATTTACCCTAGGGGCTTCGAGTAAGCGAACGCTGACCCATAGAGAGCGCGTACCTTTGTTTTTTTTTTTTAAAAAAAAAATGCAGGGTTAGCTTGCCTGTGCGAGCACCCCCTGCACGAAATGGTTTTAAAAGAGAGGGGGAGTGCAATTTTCACCCAAGGAAGTTCTCCCCCTCACTTAAGAACGCAAGCACTCACGGGATTCTAGTTTTTTCTGACCCTAGGCCACCATTGTGTGCTTTTTGCTTCCATTTTAGTGTCCTTGCCACTCCATACAAGTAAGTGCACTATCCTTTGGTTTCTAGCTTTCCATTGATGCCTTTTTATGCTCTAAATTGTACATGATTTGACCAATTTTGTGAGACAATTTGGGGAAAATTTGTGCTTCGATTCATTGAATTGGGGGGTTGTAGGAGATGGCCTTAGGCCAAGGTTGTGTTCTGAAATGATGGGGCAAGCCACATTGCCGCTA
Organism: Glycine soja; assembly: GCF_004193775.1. Lineage (NCBI taxonomy): Eukaryota > Viridiplantae > Streptophyta > Magnoliopsida > Fabales > Fabaceae > Glycine > Glycine soja. Next base: position 27,390,759 of record NC_041009.1, on the reverse strand, counting down.
TCCCTTTGCTGTTTGTACCCAAAAGTGTGCCCACCAAGTGCTCGGTGAAATGCATCAATGGTGTTTGCGCATAAGTTTGTGAATGTTGCTTATAGATTGGGTTTGTGCATGTATGATTGCAATTTTTTGGATGTGGGGACAGCTTGCAAAAGTTAGGGTAAATGCCAAAACATGACTTTAGCCTAGGGACCCAAGCCTTTGATTTTTTTGAATGCAAGGAGGCATGAAAGTGAGAGCATGGTGGTGAGGTTTCCCCTTTAGGCCAACACTTGGTTTGGGCTGCACCATGTGAAAATGTCGTTCACCATGTACATGTGTATGTTGAATAGGTAGCCAAATGCTTTGCAAATGTGCATATATGTTAAAAATGGCACGAAAATGCTTCTCAAAATAAGAACATATGACATGAAATTTCCTTTCAAAATGTGAATGAGTAGTACAAAAATTGCTTTTTCAATGAATGTGCAACATGAAATTGTTCTTCAAATGAATGTAAATATGTGTGAATACATATATAGCATGAAGTTGCCTCTCAAGTGTATGAACATATATGTGAATGAAATGTAAACATATAGCAAAAATGCCATTCAAAACGGAGTAGGTAGGTAGCAAAATGCCTTGCAAAATATGTATGGATAGTTTGACATGTAGCATAAGAATTTTCTTTGCAAACGAAAGTAGGTGCATCTCATAGGATGTCGTTCACCGAGGGAAAGATAGGTATAAATGTATGTATATCCTAGGAGAACCCGCGCGTTAATGCGTAAGTATTCCTTTCAAAATTTGTGTGGATATTCGCGTTTTGTTGGAAAAGGGGTACGCTGTTTGGCTTGATCTGGCTTTCGTTTTGATTAGGTTTCTTGAACTAACTTCCCAAATGTTTTAGCAGGAAATGGCTCCAAAGAAACTCTACACGAAGAGGTCTAGAAGAGACACCATACGAGAAGGATCCAATGCCGCCTCAGAGTTTGATAGTCATCGTTTTCGGAGTGCCGAGCACCAGCAGCGCTTCGGGGCCATCAGGGGATGGTCATTCCATAGGGAGAGGCGTGTCCAGCTCAGGGAGGATGAGTATACAGACTTCCAGGAGGAGATAGCTCTCAGACGTTGGACACCGCTAGTGACTTCCATGGCCAAGTTCGACCCTGAGATAGTCCTAGAGTTCTATGCTAATGCCTGGCCCACGGAGGAGGGGGTTCGAGACATGCACTCGTGAGTAAGGGGTCAGTGGATTCCCTTCGACGCAGATGCCCTCAGCTAGTTCCTGGGTGACCCGCTAGTTTTGGAGGAAGGCCAACAGTGTGAGTTCAGCCAGAGGAGGAGCAGGGCCGACGGTTTCGATGAGGAAGCCATCGCCCAGTTGTTGTGCATACCGGGGTAGGATTTTTCCCGAACCACTGTATGGAGGCGGGTGCGGATCATGCACACCAGCATGACCACTTTGATCCAAACAAGGATGACAATGTTGCTCAGCAATGTCTTGCCTAGCGATCACAACTCCGACCTCCCTCTACCTAAGTGCCAATTGGTGTATGCCATCCTGACACGGATGAGCGCCCATGTGGCCCAGGTGATTGCTGGTGCACTTTATTTGTTTGCAGGTATGGCACCTACTAGGCACCCTCTGGACCCAGATATGTCCAACAAGGCCCTGGGGTTTCCGGCTCTGATCACAGGTGTCATACCCTAATTTCATTTGGGGACCATTTGTTTGGTGGGATGCAACCTTCGCTTGACTGCTTTGAGGTACTTAACACCCATCGTTAGGCAATCCGTGAAGTTCCGCGATGTGCCGAAAGTCGAAAGGAAGCATTGTTGCACAATCTGTAAAGTTCCATAACATTCCAGAAGTCAAAGAGGGGATGGTTGCATAGTCCATAAAGTTTCCCGACATTATGGAAAGAAAACAAGTATCGTTACGTAATCTGTAAAGTTCTGTAACGTTACGGAAAAAGAATTAGCAAAAAAAAGCAAAAGGGGGTGTATTTAGTAAAAAGGAGTTTACAAATAGCAACCAGGCTCACTTGGACCTTCCAGGGTGTTCCAACAGAAGGCGGTGCCTTCTGAAGGAAGCAACCTAGCTGACCTGGGCGAGCTGGGCGGCAACCACCTCCCTCATTTCCCCTATAAATTAGGGAAAGAGGGGAGAGCAAATTGGTTCAGCCCTTCTAGTATTTAGGTTCACTTGAAATTAGTGAGAAAAATTGTTTCCGTGAAGAAAATCCAAGGCGAGGCGCTTCCGTAACGCTTCCGAGACGTTTTCGTAAGCGATTTCGTGAAGATTTTCCATCGTTCTTCATCGTTCTTCGGTCTTCAACCGGTAAGTTCCCGAAATCGAACCTTTCAATTCATTCTATGTGCCCTTAGTGGCCCCCACTTGTTTCGCGTGCTTTTATTTTTATTTCGTTTGCTTTCCGTACCCCCTTTTGACGTGCTTTAACCATTTAGTTAAGCCGTTTTCTCGCCTAATCAATAATATAATGAATTTCCACTGATCATTTGAGTTGTAATATTGTTTAATCTTTGTTAGAATAAAATCCAACCGATCTTTCACACCGTAACCACGTTTAAAACCAAAAGAGACAAAAATAATAATAAAATATCTTTGAATAAAATAATCCAAAAAAATCAATCGGACGCTTTTCTTTGGGATTTTTCTTAAATTGAATTGACTAATAACCAAAGTGAAACTAAGGCTAAAATCAACTCACAAATCAAGCTTTGTCCATAAAAATCACCTAAAAACCATTTTAAGGTCCAACGCCTTAAATGGTCTTTTTTCAAGCCCAACGACGCATGAGATTCTTCTTTGCTGGATAGGGACGATCGAGTGCAATGGCATAGGGAAGTGTTATGGTTGTTCAACTTTGTCGCTTCCAAGACACTGAAGTTTGTTGATGCTTCTGATGCCCTTTCTATTCTTTCTGAATGATAGGTTCCGCTGGTGGGGATATTGACCGGCCAAATGATGTTCCGCTCGAACGAAATTAGTGTCTTATCTTTACTTCTCTTTTTCTCCAATAAAAGATAAGTAAAGAGGGGCAACTGTCATATCCTAATTTCGTCCGAGGACCATCTTTTGATGGCCTACAACCTTTGCTTGACCGCTTCGAGGTACTTAACACCCATTGTTAGGTAATCTGTGAAGTTCCACGGCATGCCGAAAGTCCAAAGGGAGCATTGTCGCGCAATCTGTAAAGTTCCGCAACATTCCAGAGGTCAAAAAGGGATTATTGCATAATCCGTAAGGTTTCACGACATTCCGGAAAGAAAATAAGTGTCGTTATGCAATCCGTAAAGTTCCGTAACTTTACGGAAAAGGAATCAGCAAAAAAAGCAAAAAGGGGGTGTATTTAGTAAAAAGGGGTGTGCAAATAGAAATCAAGCCTACTTGGGCCTTCCAGGGGGTTCCAACAGAAGGCGGTGCCTTCTGGTGGAAGCAACCCAACTCGCCTGGGCGAGCTGGGCGGCAACCACCTCCCTCTTTTTCCCTATAAATAGGGGGAAAAGGACAGAGTTATTTCGTTCAGCCTTTCTGGTATTTAGGATTCTCTTGAAATTAGTGAGAAAAATTGTTTCTGTGAAGAAAATCCACACCAAAGTGCTTCCGTAACGTTTCCGAGACGTTTCCGTGAGCGATTTCGTGAAGATTCTTCACCGTTCTTCATCGTTCTTCGTTCGTTCTTCGTGGTTCTTCGGTCTTCAACCGGTAAGTTCCCGAAAATAAAATCTTTCAATTCATTTTATGTACCCTTAGTGGTCCCCACTTTATTGCGAGCTTTTATTTTCATTTCGTTTGTTTTTCGTACCCCCTTTTGACATGCTTTAACCATTTATTTAAGTCATTTTCTCGCCTAGTAAATAATAAAATGAATTTCCACCGATCATTTGAGCTGTAATATCGTTTAATCTCTGTTAAAATAAAATCCAACCGATCTTTCACGCCGTAACCACGTTTAAAACCAAAAGAGGCAAAATAATAATAAAATAATCAAATATCTTTGAATAAAATATTGAAAAAAATCAATCGGACGCTTTTCTTTGGGATTTTTCTTAATTGAATTGACTAATAACCAAAGTGAAACTAAAGCTAAAATCAACTCACAAATCAAGCTTTGTCCATAAAAAACACTTAAAAAACCGTCTTAAGGTCCAACGCCTTAAATGATCCTGTTTGCTTTTATTGGTTAACGTGGACTTTCGAAAACCTAAAGTCAACATGTAACTTTGTCACTACTTCCAAAACCCAAGAGATCATTAATGATCCAATGCCTTAATGTTTCTCTCCTTTCAATAGAATCAAAGATCGTTTAAATGGTCCAACGCCTTTAACGACTTTTTGTTTGGTCACAATATATCTTGCAAAAAAGGATAAAAACAACTTCACCAACGTTCAGTTCTCAAAGAACTAAGTAGGTCTAATTTCCTTATCACAATTGAGGAATACGTAGGAGCAAGGGAAACACCCTTGTCGACCAGACAAAAAAATAGAAAATACAAAAGGCATAAAAAGACATAAAAACGTAGAAGGGAAAATAAAACAAATTGATGTCATATTTGCACACTTGATTAAAGGTTGTCGTCCTTTGTGACGGACGCGTGGGTGCTAATACCTTCCCCGTGAGTAAACACAACTCCCGAACCTTTCACATTTAAAGTTCGTAGACTACACCTTTTCCTTTCTTGGAAGACGCACCCGTGAGTCTCACGTCGCCCTCCCGCCGAAGGGTAGGTTACGACACAAAGGAAGAAGAAGAAGAAATTCAAAAAGATGTTCAAAGAGGCTCAAGGGTTGTAAAGGATTGAAATCAATGTATTCAATGTATTGTAAAATGCAAGTTAAGATCTTGCTTTTATAGACTCTTCAAGTCTGGTCAAGAAAACCATTAGAAGAGTTATAACCTTTAGAAAAACTTGAAAACCATTGGAAGAGTTACATCTTTCAATTTTTATTCAAAACTTATCACTGGTAACCGATTACCAAATCATTGTAATCGATTACACAAAGCATTTTTGTGATAGGATGTGACTCTTCACATTTGAATTTGAATTTCAATGTTCAAACACACTGGTAATCGATTACCAAATCATTGTAATCGATTACACCATTTTGAAATCAATTGGAACGTTGTAAATTTAGTTGAAAGCATTTTGAAAACAATCTTTGCTACTGGTAATCGATTACAATAAACTGGTAATTGATTACCAGAGAGTAAAAACTCTTTGGTAAAAGGTTTTGTGAAAAATTCATGTGCTACTCAATGTTTTGAAAAACTTTTTAGTACTTATCTTGATTGAGTCCTTTCATGATTCTTGAATTTTCAACTTGATTATTCTTGATTCTTGATTCTTGATTCTTGAAACTTGATTCTTGAATCTTGAAATCAAATTTCCTCTTAATTCTTGAAGTGTTCTTGATTCAATCTTGAATGCATTCTCTTGGGCTTTTTGTCATCATCTTTGTTATCATCAAAACTCCTTGAATCAATCTTGATTCAATATCTTGAAGCTTGCTTCTACAATCTCCCATTTTTTGATGATGACAACTCTGAAATCCAGAAACACATACACACATTTTTCCCTAGTCGATCACTCACTTGATTTTCCATTCTCCCCCTTTGTTTTTGAGTTTATGCTTCACTTGAAATTAAGTTAATTACTTATGTGAGTTCTTGATTTAATCCCTATTTCTCTCGCCCTTTGGCATCAACAAAAAGCCAAAGTGTGTAACAAGTATAAAACATTCATATACTATCAATCATTCACAAGACATTCATTGAAGAATATAAACCAACCATGAAGCAAGAAACATGGATAGATCAAATATATAAAAACCACATAGTCATATAACATAATTCATAATTGTTCAATCATTCCATGCATATAAAGAAATACTAAATTGTTCAAGTGTCACAATATAGCCAAATACACGGCTAGAAAACAAAGTACTAGTAATATTAAAAATAATAGAAAACTAAGATGATGGTGGCGGCGGAGGTGGTAGATCAAAGCTTGTACGAATATAAGAAACATCTTCTTCGACCTTGGTGATTCTTGACTCCATCTCATTGAAGCGCATGTCCACTTGTAACTCCAAAGTATCAAACCTTTCACCAACAAAGGTTTGAAGACCATGGAACCTATCCAAAATCTTTTGAAGAAGAGAGGAATCTTCTCTACCATTTCCTTCTTCATTAACAGGTCGAGCACCCTTTTTCACCCAAGAGCCATCATGCTCTTTTTGATAACCAAAGGATGCAATGATAGTCGCGCCTATTAGAAAGGATCTCTTGATTGGAACATAAGGTTCAGAATCAAGAGGGATGTTGAAGTGTTGAAGGAAGAGCGTGACTAGGTGTGGATATGGCAATGGAGCATTTAATCGCAATGCCTTATGCATGCGATATTGGACTAAGTGTGCCCAATCAATTTGTCGGCCTTTATGAAAAGCCCACATAACAATAAGATCTTCTTCAGAAACCTATGCAAGGTTTGAAGATCTTAGAAGCAAGATACGCATAATGAGATAATGAAGGATGCGGCTCTCAAAAGCCAATGAACCGGCAAGAAGCCTTCCGGTCATATCCGCTTGGTTGGTGCAAACCAACCGGCGGGCATCATGCACAGAGAATTCATATTTCCAATCATCAATCAGTGTACCTTCAAATGGTACACCTTCAGTGGATAATTAAGTTAAATCATAGAATAGGGATTGGTCAATGACCATTTTAATCCCATAAGCTTTAAAAATTAAAGTGCCTTCTTGGATTTCAAGGTTTGAATAGAAGGCTTTGACTAAATCAGAGTAAACAGGCAATTTTAAAGACATGAAAGGAATAAGATTGGAGTTTTCAAATGCCTGAATGCATTCAAAACTCTCATTTGAAAAGAGATCCATATCAATGAATTTTGGATCAATAATGGAACGAGAAGAAAAGAGATTTGTGTATCGTATTCGGATGAAAACAATGAGGCAGAGGGAATAGAGGAAGGAATTGGCGTTTCCTGAGTCTCAGAATGCCATTGACTCTGATTCGAAGAACCCTTTCGCTTCTTTGATGGTTACGCCATTAGAAGAGATTTTTTGAAATTTTAATCGGTTCAAATGAAAGAGAATGAAAAAAGATGAAGTTTGGGCTTTGTGGGGAGTGATTTGGACAAGAAATGAGTGAGATATGGTAGAAGGAAGTTTTGGGAACAAGGGTTTTCGAGAAAATGAGGAGTTGCAGCTTTCAGATTTTGAAATTTGAATATATAGGAGCAGGGACGCGTTGTAATCGATTACACTAATATGGTAATCGATTACTAGAGAGTAATATAGCCAGAAATAACTGCCTGTAATCGAGTCCCCAAGCAACCTGCGGTCCTTGAGATTTCTTTTCAACCTTGTAAATTCCTTTACAAGCAAAGATCCACAAGGGATGTACCCTCCCTTGTTCTCTTTGAACAACCTAGTGGATGTACCCTCCACTAGAACTGATCCACAAGAGATGTACCCTCTCTTGTTCTCAGTCACAACAACCTAAGTAGATGTACCCTCCAATGTGTTAAGACAAAGTTCTCAGGCAGTTAGTCCTTTGAAACTTTGTGAATGGGGAAACAAAAGAATTCTTAGGCGATTAGTCCTTTGAAATCTTTTGTTTATGGGAAAAGGAAGAATCAAAAGAATTCTTAGACTGTGTCATTTTGAATTCTTTGACAAGGGAGAAGGGAGACACAAAAGAATTCAGGCGGTTAGTCCTTCATTCTTTTGGAAAAGAGAGAAGAGAGACACAAAAAGAATTCAGGCGGTTAGTCCTTGGCGAATTCTTTTTGGTAAAGGGAGAAGGGAATGAAAAAGATGAATAGCACAATTTTGTTTTCAAGGTTTGGAAAACCAGAAAACTTTTGAAAGCTTTTGGCAAAGTGATGTGCCATTATTTTCTCCTATTTCTTAACCCTTTTTGAACCATTTTAATTACTGATTAGTTTTAATTGTCTAATTAATCATGCAGTTTTATCATTTGGGCCTATTGGACTAAATTTGTGTTTTTAATTTAATTTCAGGAGAATTATAAGCAATTGGTCTTGAATCCAGAATTGGGCTTGGACTTGAAGAGAGCAAACAATTTTATCAAATCTTATCTTATCTAGATTTTATCTAATCTAGATATTATTTCATCTAGATCTTATCTTATCTTATTTAGATTTTATTTTATCTTATCTTATCTTGTCTAGATTTTATTTTATTTATGGGCTTGGACTTAAAACAGATTCGTAAGCTTTGGGGATGAAAACTATATAATAGCACCAAGGTTCTAGTTTAGGCTCTTCTCTTCTTTCTCCTTTCTCTCTGCTGTTTTCGTTTTTAGTTTTAGGCTTTCCTTCTTTTAGACATTTTTTTCGTTTTGCAATCCAGTTTTTACTTTTCGTTTTAGCTATATAATTTCGTTCTTCAATCTATAATTTCGTTCTCTATTGATTAATGGAAGGCTAAGTCTCCAGCGTTGTTTTCTCTTAAGGATCAAGCACAGTTCTCTTTGAGGTTCTATTATTACTATTAAATTCTATTTAGTTTTTCCTCTTCACTAATTACTCTGTATTTGTTGCTATTAATTCATGCATGCTTAGTGCTTGATTAATTGTCTCTACGCTTAATTTAGTTCATGCTTAATGATCGTTTATGATTAATTGGTGTATGTGTTGCTTAATCACATAACGAATGCCTTATGTAAAATTTTTCTTAGTAATTTAATTTAGGGTTGGATTAAGTGGTTGAACTGATAAGGATAAACTCTCGTAACCTAGGATAAGAGACTTTCTTGTGAATCAAGGGGAAGCAACGTGTTTTAATTCTGGTATTTTCTAATTCAATTTTACTCGTTTAATTTACAAAAGCAAACAACCCCCCCCCCCCCAATTTGTTACTATTTTCCTACTATCTATCATGAACATTTGGTGTATCATTGCTCATTGGGAAACGACCTAGGATCACTTCCTAGTTACTACATTTTAATGTTTATTTGATTCGGGTATGACCTCGATCACAAAGGAAGAAGAAGAAGAAATTGAAGAAGATGTTCAAAGAGACTCAAGGGTTGTAAAGGATTGAAATCAATGTATTCAATGTATTGTAAAATTCAAGTTAAGGTCTTGCTTTTATAGACTCTTCATGTCTGGTCAAGAAAACCATTAGAAGAGTTATAACCTTTAGAAAAACTTGAAAACCATTGGAAGAGTTACATCTTTTGATTTTTATTCAAAACTTATCACTAGTAATCGATTACCAAATCATTGTAATTGATTATACAAAGCATTTTTGTGAAAGGATGTGACTCTTCACATTTGAATTTGAATTTCAACGTTCAAACACACTGGTAATCGATTACCAATTCCTTGTAATCAATTACACCATTTTGAAATCAATTGGAACATTATAAATTCAGTTGAAAGATTTTTGAAAACAATCTTTGCTACTGGTAATCAATTACAATAAACTGGTAATCGATTACCAGAGAGTAAAAACTCTTTGGTAAAAGGTTTTGTGAAAAATTCATGTGCTACTCATTGTTTTGAAAAACTTTTTAGTACTTATCTTGATTGAGTCTTTTCTTGATTCTTGAATCTTCAACTTGATTATTCTTGATTCTTGATTCTTGAAACTTAAATCTTGAAACTTGATTCTTGAATCTTGAAATCAAATTTCCTATTGATTCTTGAAGTGTTCTTGATTCAATCTTGAACTCATTCTCTTGGGCTTTTTGTCATCATCTTTGTCATCATCAAAACTCCTTGAATCAATCTTGATTCAACATCATGAATCTTGCTTCTACATTCTCTTCTTTGTCTTCTTTTTTTTTTCTTTTCTTTCTTTTGCTTACTCTCATTTTTCTTTTTTTTTTCTCTCTCTTTTTCTTAAAGGTTCAATTGTCCTTCTCTCAACTTACACTCTTACAATTCTGATTTGATTGGCATATGCCTCAGTAGGCTAGTGAGATGTTAACACAATGGTGTGATCATTCAAAACAAGAGCATATCTATTTTTGTAACCATCATGAGTAACCTTTCTGTCAAATTGCCATGGACGCCTAAAAAGTATATGCCCAACATGTATAGGTACCACATCGCAAAGAACTTCATCCTTGTATTTAGCAATGGAAAAAGAAACCAACACTTACTTGGTCACCCTTATGTCTCCACAATCATTAAGCCACTGGAGTCTATATGGATTAGGGTGCTTTAATATGGGAAAACCCAATTTCTCAACAAACAAGGTGCTAGCAACATTGGTACAACTTCCACTATCAATGATCAAATTGCATACCTTGACTTTTATGTGGCATCTTGTATGAAAAATATGCTCACGTTGCTCCTCATCACCTTCTACCTTAGGCTGCATGTTATAGAAGCAAAGACTTTGCCTTTGATGTTTTGATGATGCCATATGATCGTGATGTTTTGATGCCTTATGAAAATGCACTTCTCAAGTTTAATTCAAGACAAAAATTCAAGAATACAAGATACAACATCAAGAAGATCTCTAGTGATTTTTAAGGAAGGAAATTCCAAATTGAAACTGCAAAAAGTTTGGCCAAGAAACTTAAGCAAAAATGCCTTTTTCAAGAGATTTACTCTTTGGTAATGGATTACCAGAGGATGTAATCGATTACCAGTGGCCAAAATGACTTATAACAGCTTTTGGAAAATTGAATTCAAATTTTACATTGTGTAATCGATTACACATGGATGTTAATTGATTACCAGCAGTTACTGAGCATTTTGATTCAAATTTTAAAGCCTGTAATTGATTACATAAGTCTTGTAATCGATTACCAGAGGAGATTTTCAGAAAATTATTTCCAAGGGTCACAACTTTTCAAATGGTTTTTTACATGACCATCAAAGGTCTATATATATGTGACTTGGAACATGAATTTGCTTAGAGTTTTTCGGAACAAAAAGTCTTATCCTCTAAAAAAATCATTTTATCCTCTTAAGAATTCGTTGGCCAATACACTTGCAATTCAATAAGGAATTAATTGAGTGCTAAATTGTACAATCTATCTCATTCAAGAGAGATTTCTTCTTCTCTTCTTTCTATTTCTTAAAAGGGATTAAGAGACCGAGGGTCTCTTGTTGTAAAGAAATCTGAACACAAAGGAAGGGTTGTCCTTGTGTGATTCAGAACTTGTAAAGGGATTTTACAAGATAGTGGAACTCTCAAGCGGGTTGCTTGGGGACTAGACGTAGGCACAAGGGTGTGGCCGAACCAGTATAAATCCGAGTTTGCATTTTCTCTTCCCTTAAACTCCTTAATTGTTTATTGCTTATTATTTCTATTTAGTAAGATTAATTTGCATTATTATCTAGGAGTTCTTGTTTAAAAGGAATCTTGGGTTGTTGGGTTAAATTAAAAGTAGAATTTTTAATTGGGGAATAGTTTGTGATATCTTAATTCAACCCCCCCTTCCTAAGATATTTGAGGCCACTTGTCCAACAAGTGGTATCAGAGCTTCATTCTTGTATAAAGTTTAGAAGCTTCAAAAATAATGGCCTTAGCAAACTTCTTATTCCCAAAAGGAAATTCAATAAATAGTTAATGGAGAGGGTTACCACTACTGGAAAACCCGAATGCATATTTTCATTGAGGCAATAGACTTAAATATTTGGGAAGCCATAGAAGTTGGACCTTATGTACCCACCACGGTGGCTGGAAATACAATAATAGAGAAACCTAGAAAAGAGTGGTCTGGAGAAGAAAGAAGATTAGGGTGAATATTTTAGGGTGTCAAATTGTAAGACTGCTAAGGATATGTGGGACACTCTACAAGTTACACATGAGGCAACAACTGATGTCAAAAGATCTAGGATAAATACTCTAACTCATGAGTATGAATTATTTAGGATGAAGAAAAATGAAAGTATATAAGATATGCAGAAAAGATTTACACATATAGTTAATCATCTTGCATCATTAGGAAGAACTTTTCAAAATGAGGATCTCATAAATAAAGTATTAAGATGTTTAAGTAGAGAATGGCAACCAAAGGTAACAGCCATCACAGAATCTAGAGATTTATCTATTATGTCTCTTGCTACTCTATTTGGAAAATTATAGGAACTTGAAATGGAATTGCAAAGACTAAATCAACATGAAGAAAATGATAAGAAGAAGAAGGGAATTGCTCTTAAAGCCTCATCTTCAATCCAAGAGGAAAGTGACTTAGAAGATTGAATTGACTTAGATGAAGATGAAGATCTTAGCCTCTTTGTCAAAAGATTCAAAAAATTTATTAGAATGAGAGGAAATCAAAGAAGACAAAACTTCAAACCTAAAAGAAGAACTGAAGAGTCATCTCAAATTCCAAAATGCTTTGAGTGCAATCAACCTGGACATCTGAGGGCTGATTGTCCAATTTTTAAGAAGAAAATAGAGAAGTCTGAAAAGAAGACTATTTTGAAAAAGAAATGGTTAATCTATGTCTAATGGGCAAAAGTTATGAAAGCGACGAAGAGGTAACATCTTCTAACAAATCTATTTCTTTTGACGAGTTACAAGATGCATTTGCTGAATTACATAGTGAATCAATTAAACTAGCAAAACTTGTCTCATCATCTAAGAAAACAATTTCTGATTTAGAAAAAGAAATTTCAAAATTAAACAAAGAAATAGATATTCTTAAAACTGAAGTTTCAATCTCTAAATCTAGTGATAAAGTTCATGTTTCTACTATGGCAAATGAAAAAGTAAATTCATGTAAATGTTGTAGCAAATATGTAGAAGAAATTAAAAATTTGAAAAACTCACTTGCAAAATTTTCAATTGGCAAGAATAATCTAGATGTCATATTAGGAAATCAAAGATGTATTTATGATAAAGCAGGAATTGGATACAAACCAGAAAAACAATAAAAGTTTTACAAAAAATTCCTCTCTTTCTCGCAAAAATGCAATTCTCCTTTCATTACATGTTTCTATTGTGGAAGAAAAGGGCATGGCACATCTACATGTTATTTTAAGAAAAATTGCAACAATATCAAAATGATATGGGTCCCAAAAGGATCTTTAGTCAATACTAACACACAAGGACCCAATAAAGTTTGGGTACCTAAGTCACAAACTTGATTATGTTGGTGTCTTTGAAGAAGAAATGGTATATAGATAGCGGTTGTTCAAAGCATATGACGGGAGATTCATCAAAGTTCACACATATCTCTCCCAAGAAAAGTGGGCATGCTACTTATGGTGATAACAACAAAGGTAGAATTCTTGGAGTTGGAAAAATAGGTACAAATTCTTCAAACTCCATTGAAAATGTTCTACTTGTTGAAGACCTTAAGCACAACTTGCTTAGCGTTAGTCAATTATGTGACAAGGGCTATCTAGTATCATTTGATTCTCAAAAATGTCTAATTGAACATAAACATGATACAAATATAAAGCATATAGGGTATAGAGTTAACAATTTTTATATGATAGATTTAAGTCAAAAAACTAGATAATAATAAATGTTTTCTTAGCAAAGATGATGATCCATGGCTATGGCATAAACGTATTGCTCACATAAACATGGAACACTTAATTAAATTGATTTCAAAAGATTTAGTTGTTGGTTTGCCTAAACTAAAATTTGAAAAAGATAGACTATGTGATGCATGTCAAAAAGGAAAACAAACTAGAGTTTCATTCAAATCCAAAAACATTTTTTCAACTACTCAACCTTTACAATTATTACACATTGATTTGTTTGGAAATTCTAGAATCATGAGTCTTGGAGGAAGTTACTATGCCCTTGTTATAGTTGATGACTATTCTAGATACACTTGGACATTATTTATCACTCATAAGAATGATGCATTTCAAGCATTTAGGAAACTTGCAAAAGCTATTCAAAACAAGAAAAATCTCAAGATTATATCTATTAGGAGTGATCATGGGGGTGAATTTGAAAATAAAGAATTTGACTTATTTTGTGAAAAGCATGGTATTGAACATAATTTTTCTGCACCTAGAACCCCTCAACAAAATGGAGTTGTTGAAAGGAAAAATAGGTCTTTGGAAGAAATTGCTAGAACCTTATTGAATGATACTCCTCTTCCAAAATATTTTTGGGCTGAAGCTGTTAATACTGCATGTTATATCATGAATAGGGCTTTAATCAGACCTATCTTAAAGAAAACTCCATATGAATTGTTCAATGGTAGAAAACCAAACATCTCACATCTACATGTTTTTGGTTGCAAATGCTTTGTATTAAACAATGGAAAGGAAAACTTAGGAGAATTTGATGCCAAGTCAGATGAAGGAATTTTCCTTGGTTATTCCTTACATAGTAAAGCTTATAGAGTATATAATAAAAGAACTATGACTATTGAAGAATCTATTCATATTTCCTTTGATGAGTCTAATGCTATTTCTCCGAGAAAGGATATTTTAGATGATGTTGCAGAATCTTTAGAACAAATGCATATTCATGGACAAGATTCTAAAGGAAAAGGGAAATGAAGCAATGAAGATCCTCCAGAAGAAGCCAAATCAAATGATGAACTTCCAAAAGAATGGAAAGCTTCAAAATATCATCCCCTTGACAACATTATTGGTGATATCTCAAAAGGGGTAACAACTATACATTCTCTTAAAGATTTATGCAATAATATGGCTTTTGTGTCTATGATTGAACCTAAAAATATAAATGAAGCCATAATAGATGATCATTGGATAATTGATATGCAAGAAGAACTAAATCAGTTTGAAAGAAACAATGTGTGGGAACTAGTAGAGAAACCTAAAAACTACCCCATCATAGGAACAAAATGGGTATTTAGGAATAAGTTAGATGAACATGGCATAATCATTAGAAATAAGGCTAGATTAGTTGCAAAAGGATGAAATCAAGAAGAAGGTATAGATTATGAAGAAACATGTGCTCCAGTTGCAAGATTAGAAGCCATTAGAATGCTCTTAGCTTATGCATCCATAATGAATTTCAAGCTTTATCAAATGGATGTTAAAAGTGCTTTTGTAAATGGCTTAATTCAAGAAGTATATGTTGAACAACCTCCAGGTTTTGAAATATCAGATAAGCCAAATCATTTTTATAGATTGAAAAAGGCTTTACATGGTTTGAAACAAGCCCCCTAGGGCATGGTATCAACGTCTAAGAAAATTTCTTTTAGAGAAAGATTTTTCTAGAGGAAAAGTGGATACCACACTATTCATAAAGAGAAAGTATGATGATATTCTGTTGGTTTAAATATGTGTTGATGATATAATATTTGGATCCACTAATGATTCATTGTGCAAGGAGTTCTCTCTTGATATGCAAAGCGAATTTGAGATGTCAATGGTGGGAGAACTAAATTACTTTCTAGGGTTACAAATCAACCAAACTAAAGAAGGTATATTTGTCAACCAAGCAAAATATTGCAAAGAATTGATCAAAAGATTTGATATGGAAAGTGCAAGGCACGTGGCTACACCTATGAGTACTGGTTGTTATTTAGATAAAGATGAATCCGGTCAGTCTATAGACATGAAACAATATCGAGGTATGATTAGATCTCTTCTCTATTTATTTGCTAGTAGACCTGATATCATGTTTAGTGTATGCATGTGTGCTAGGTTCCAATCTAATCCCAAACAATCACATTTGAGTGCAGTAAAAAGGATCATAAGATACCTAGTAGGAACAATCAATTTAGGATTATGGTATCCTAAGAACTCAACTTGTAACTTAATAGGATACTCTAATTCTGACTTTGCCGGATCTAAAACTGATAGAAAGAGCACTAGTGGGACATGTCAATTTATTGGATCTGCTCTTGTATCATGGCATAGTAAGAAACAAAATAGTGTTGCTTTATCTACTACTGAAACGGAATATATTTATGCTGGTAATTGTTGTGCCCAAATTTTATGGATGAAGCAACAACTATCTAACTATGGAATCCTTCTTGATCATATACCAATTAGGTTTGACAATACCAGTGCAATAAATTTATCCAAAAATCCAGTTCAACATTCTAGAACCAAACATATAGAAATTAGGCACCATTTTCTAAGAGATCATGTTCAAAAAGGAGATTGTGTGCTAGAGTTTGTTGATACAAAGAATCAACTTGCTGATATCTTTACAAAACCTCTCCCCTAAGAAACATTCTTCTCTATTAGAAGGGAATTAGGCCTCCTAGATATTAGTGATTTGGATAAATAAGAATTGATTGATTGAATCATCTACTCTTAATGATTGATTGTTTGTGTTAAGTATGTTACTTTGCTTGATTTTGCTTAAATTCTTGTTATTATGTTTGATTGATGCATTATTATGTGTTTGATGTTTGAATGATTGAATTAAATACATATTAGTAGTGATGATTGATATTGTTAGATGTTTTTTTAGAATAGACATAGATAATTTTTAGAGGAACTAGCCTAGTTTGTGTTCTGGTAATCGATTGCCATTAAGTGTAATCGATTACACAAGAACAGATAGCCTGTAATCGATTACAACAGCTTGTAATCGATTACCAGAAGGCTTACTACTCCTGTAATCGATTACCAAACCTTGTAATCGATTACATCTCGTCCTCCTCTATAAATACTCACGTAAACCAGTCACGCTGTGCAGCCAACCTCTTCTCTTCATGCCCCTTTTCCCTAAATCTTCAAATCTTCATATCTCCCTCAATTCTTAACCAAAACACGTCCCACAAAGCCTAATCTTCATCATTTTCACTTCTCTTTCAATTCCACCGATTGAAATTCACTAAAACTTCATCAAATTGCAGAATCATCAAAGAAGCGAAAGGGATCATCCTCCACCGTCGCTGTTGCTGGCCATCGCTGCCACGGACCATCTAAAACACCCACATCACTAATTCATCCTTCCTTATCATCTCCAAGATCATCTACTCTATTTTCTTCAGATGATCAACGTCTACGGTACAATTCTCAATTTTCTTCTAGGATCATTCTAGACCCTAAGTACCTAGACACAGATTTCTTTAACGATGAGACATTTGATTGTTTATCAAGTGTTTCAAAACTCTGGATTGGTTGATTTTATGTCTTTAAAATTTCCTTACTATCCTGAACTTGTTAAAGTCTTTTACAGCAATTTAAAAATTCAGGATGGTATTATTTCTTCTGAGGTGCATGGTATTTCTATGATCATTGATCAATCTCTGTTCTTTTCATTGACAAAATTACCCAGTCAAGGTGCACCATTGTTGATGACTGGAAATTCGATTATTCTAGTCATGATGCTCGCCGTATGGTTTGTAATGACCAGGCTGAAATGATCGGTAGATTACTGGCCGCATCATTAACCTTTGATTGTCGCATCATGCACTATATTATTGTTAGAATTTTGCTTCCCCGTTCTTCAAATTTGGCTCAAGCCTCTGAGGAGGACTTGATTTTGATGTGGGCTTTCCTTACCGGTCGTCAGATCGACTGGGCTCACTTGGTTAGGTACCGAATGCATAAGGCATTACGGGCCAATGCACCTCTCCCTTATCCTCAATTGGTCACTTTGTTTCTCCGTCATTTTCAAATTCCTCTTGATGATGAACCTTTTGTTCAAGTCAAGCGTTCCTTTGCTATAGGTGTTGGTGCTATAACTTCATTTGGTTACTGTAAAGATCATGATGGTCAATGGCTGAAGAAGGATGCACTACCTCAGCAAGATGAGCGTACTCCTTCTCCTCCTCCTCGATGAGATGATTCCTCAGCCCTTATGAATCAAGTTCTTTCAGAGTTACGGGGCCTCCACACATATGTTGGTGAACGATTCGATTCCTTGGATGGTCGCTTTGAAGGCATGGATACCCTCATCACCCAGCTTGAAGAAGATGTGACTTATCTTCGTCGGTGCTTCGATCTTCCACCGCCTTCTAAGTCTTAGATTCTTATCTATCATTTATTATAAGTCGTGTATTTGGCTATATCTTTTAGTTATCTGGACTTTCATTATCTTTCGGTATTTGGTATTTAGTCTTTTATGCTTGGATTATATTTGGTTTGACTTATCAATGTTTGGATTATATTTGGTCTTCGTGTTTCCGTGTTATATTGAATTATATGAATGATATTGTGTTGTTTTTACCACGCACTTTGGCTTTTTGATGTTGCCAAAGGGGGAGAGAAATAGGGTGGTATAGAAGCTTAGAAATAGAAGATTTTAGAAATCAAGTGATTGGTGATTAAGTAATCATCAATTCCAAAACATAGGGGGAGTATGAAATGAGTGAACACAATATATCTTGCATATACATTGCTTGTATCTTGATTTCAGGAATTAAATTGTCACCATCAAAAAGGGGGAGATTGTAGAAGCAAAGACTTTGCCTTTGATGTTTTGATGATGCCATATGATCGTGATGTTTTGATGCCTTATGAAAATGTGCTTCTCAAGTTTAATTCAAGACAAAAATTCAAGAATACAAGATACAACATCAAGAAGATCTCTAGTGTTTTTTAAGGAAGGGAATTCCAAATTGAAACTGCAAAAGGTTTGGCCATGAAACTTAAGCAAAAATGCCTTTTTCAAGAGATTTACTCTCTGGTAATGGATTACTAGAGGATGTAATCGATTACCAGTAGCCAAAATGACTTATAACAGCTTTTAGAAAATTGAATTCAAATTTTACATTGTGTAATCGATTACACATGGATGTTAATCGATTACCAGCAGTTACTGAGCATTTTGATTCAAATTTTAAAGCCCGTAATCGATTACATAGGTCTTGTAATCGATTACCAGAGGAGATTTTCAGAAAATTATTTCCAAGGGTCACAACTTTTCAAATGGTTTTTTACATGACCATCAAAGGTCTATTTATATGTGACTTGGAACACGAATTTGCTTAGAGTTTTTCGGAACAAAAAGTCTTATCCTCTAAAAAAAACAAAATCATTTTATCCTCTTAAGAATTCCTTGGCCAATACACTTGCAATTCAATAAGGAATTAATTGAGTGCTAAATTGTACAATCTATCTCTTTCAAGAGAGATTTCTTCTTATCTTCTTTCTATTTCTCAAAAGGGATTAAGAGACCGAGGGTCTCTTGTTGTAAAGAAATCTGAACACAAAGGAAGGGTTGTCCTTGTGTGATTCATAACTTGTAAAGGAATTTTACAAGATAGTGGAACTCTCAAGCAGGTTGCTTGGGGACTAGACATAGGCACAAGGGTGTGGCCAAACCAGTATGAATCCGAGTTTGCATTTTCTCTTCCCTTAAACTCCTTAATTGTTTATTGCTTATTATTTCTATTTAGTAAGATTAATTTGCATTATTATCTAGGAGTTCTTGTTTAAAAGGAATCTTGGGTTGTTGGGTTAAATTAAAAGTAGAATTTTTAATTGGGGAATAGTCTGTGATATCTTAATTCAACCCCCCCCCCTTCTTAAGATATCTGAGGCCACTTGTCCAACACATGTTAAGAGCACGCCTAGTAACAAGCACATCTCCATTTACAGGTTTAGCGACATCAACATCACTACAATCGTTCTATGGTGGCATTTTATCATCACTTGAGCCCCCACTCTCTATGTCTCCATTATCCAACAATATCATGACTCTTTTATTTGGACATTGAGAAGCAATATGTCTAACTCATTGACACCTGAAACATTTGATATCACAAGATCTAGAAGATGAATTAATTTCCACTTTACCTTTAGGTGCAGCAAATGAATTTTTGGACTTAGCTTCATCTTTTGACTTTGTCACAAATTTGTTGTTTTGCCAATTTGACTTCCATGAAGAAGTGGAAGTAAATTTGGAAGTACTCTTAGCTTTCGATTTCCTCTCCACTTGAATAGATTTATGTAGCAAATCCTCCATCTATATAATGCTGCAATTCTACCACATCAACTATCTCCTTCTTTAGACCTCCAATGAATCTGGCCATAGTTGCCTCACGGTCTTCTTCAACATTGGCTCTAATCATGGCTATTTCCATCTTCTTGTAGTAGTCCTCCACACTCATGCAACATTGAGTTAGAGTTTGCAATTTTCTGTGCAAATCCTTATGATAGTGGCTAGGTGCAAATCTCCTTCTCGTGACAGTCTTCATCTCCTCCCATCTACTATTAGGCCTATCACCATTCCTGTGCCTACTAGTCACAAGTTGATCCCACCAAATACTATCATTATCAATGAATTCAACAACAACTAGTTTAACCTTTTTTTCCTCAGAATAATTATAGAAATCAAACACATGTTCAAACTTTCTCTCCCACTCAAAATACAACTCAGGATCGTTTGTACCTTGAAACATAGGGATTGTCATCTTAGTGCTCCCTAAATGATTTTCTCTTCTTGGTTCACCTATTCACCTTCTTTCATGACTTCTTGCATCTGAATAGTCCTCTTCCTCTTCTTCTTCTCCAATTGATTGTCTATTACTTGTAGATTTGAATGGAGATTGTAAACTATCCAATCTCAAGTTTAATGTTTGAAATTGTTATAACAAACAACTTAAAGTGATCGTAAATGGAAAAATAAATATCCTCACACAAACACTCTCTCACATGTTTACACTCAATAATTTTTTTTTCACTCATGTTTCACTCTTTTTGTTTCTTTCCCTTTAATAGTCTCACAACTCTTTCCTTTTACTACTCAAATTCTCCTTATAAGCTTTTAAGTAAGAACCTTTGGCGTTGATTATACACGACAAGACACAAAAATGGATTAATAAGAACTCTAGTGAATAAGAACAAACAGAGGACAAGGAACAAGGGATTTAAGAAAAGTGTTTGTTTTTTTCCAAGGAGAATAAAACCAAAGGAAGATTGATAGAACAATAAGAAAATAAGACCAATACTCACACTGTTTTTTTTTTCAAATTGTAAACAAAGGTAAAACTGCCCATATTTTTTTTAATTTCTTTTTTTCCTCATTTTTTTGCACGATTTTTTCATAATATATATATAAAGAGAAGACAAAAAGATATTGATACTAGATAGAATTCAGAAAAGAAAGATAGACTTAAAGAAATAGACAAAGGAAGATGAAACAATAATATAAAGTTAAACAAAAGGGAAAGAACAAACAAAGGAGAAAACACACAAGAAGAAAGAAAACACAAAGGATTAGATAACACCTGATTTCAAGAACCTAACACTGATACAAATGATAAGAGAACACTTAGGATCATCTTGAAAATAGGTATAAAAAGAAAGGAACTTGACCTGCTGGTAGAACAAAAGTTATCAAGAGGAACGTGACCTTAACCATGACCTGCCGATAGAACCAACACTATCGAGTTCTTAACTCAAGAACAAAGGAAAAGCTCTCACAATAGAGGAACTCTCGAATTTGTTTAATCTTCAAATTCTGCCTTTGGAGAGTACAAGAGTTCCCTATTTATAAGATATTCTTGAAATGCTATAATAAATTCCCACTAATATGCATTTACCAAATGCACTTATAATTGCTTGCGACTAAATGAAAATAAATTACAATAAAGATGAAAGTTAATTCCCACTAGCAACTAAATGACCTGGAGAATTCTAGAAAGCATTTAGTATGAGAAAATGAAAAGTCACCAAAAAATTAAGCCAAAACAATAGTACAAAAATTACAAATAAAATGACATAAATTGGACTTAGTTATTATCTAATCAACCCAATATTAATAGTCCACCAAAATTGATCAACTCAGCCCATGTGATGTAGCTCCATGTAGAGCTGGTAGGCCTTGGATCTTCATTAATGAAGTCCTTTACTTCTTGAAGATCAATGGAAGTGGAATGGAGAAGGAGGAAAGGTGATTGGAGATGCCACTTCAAGGAGAAGATGAGTCAAGAACAAGCTCACTACCATAGGAAGTCGTGGATAAGAGCTTGAAGGTAGGAGAAGATAAGTGGAGAGAGAGGGAGAGAGGTGATGTAGCTCCATGTGGAGCTTGTATGCCTTGGATCTTCTTCATCAATGGAGTCCTTTGCTTCTTGAAGATAATTGCAGCAGAATGGAGAAGGAAGAAAGATGATTCGAGATGCCACTTCAAGGAGAAGATGAGTCAAGAAGAAGCTCACTACCATAGGAAGTCATGGATAAGAGCTTGCAGGTAGGAGAAGATGAGTGGAGGGAGAGGGAGAGAAAGGGCACAAAATTTTGTGCCTCAAATGAGGTCTGAACTTTGAAGTGTAATTCTCAAATGATCAAAGTTGAAAAAATCCACACACACATGGCCGCTATTTATAGCCTAAGTGTCACACAAAATTGGAAGGAAATTTGAATTTCTATTCAAATTTTACTTGAATTTTGTCATACCCTAATTTCGTCCGGGGACCTTTGCTTGATGACATGCGACCTTTCTTTGGTCCTTGTGAGGTGCTTGGCACCCATCATTAGGCAATTTGTGAAATTCCAGGACATGCCGGAAAACCAAAAAATATTGATGCACAATCCGTAAGTTTCCGTGACACACCAGAAATCAAATGGAAGCATCGTTGCATAATTAAGTGAGATTCCGTAACATTCCGTAAGTCAAAAAGGGGATGATTATGTAATCCGCAAGGTTCCGTAACATTACGGAAAGAAAACAAGTATCGTTACGAGATTCGTAAGTTTTCGTAACTTTACGAAAAAAGAATCACCAAAAAGGTAAGGGGGTGAACTTATCAAGATAGGGGTGTAAATAGCAATTCAAATCTAGGCCCTTCCAATTGGAAATTGGGTTGCTTAAGGAGGAAGCAACTGGGCGGCAAGCTCCTCCACGTTTTTGAAAAATGGTTTTCGGGGCTTCCGCGGCTTCCGTAAAATTTCCGAAAACCTTAGGTAAGCATATTCCACTTAACATTGGTGAAAGGGAAGAGAAAAAAGATGAAAATCAAATTCGAAAACAGTTCCGTAAGGCTTCCGTAACTTTTCCGTAAAATACGAAAAGGGGGGTGAACTTAGTAATTCGGGTGCGCTTAGAAATCTTCTTCATTAAGTCTTTGGGCGGCAAGCACCTCCCTTTTTTTCTATAAATAGGGGAGGGGGGAGCTGTTTCAAAATGTTCAAGACCCCTTTGGCTATGCATTTCGGCTATTTTGGGCAAAAAACACGTTTTCGTGAAGAAAAATCAAGTCGAAGTACTTCCGTAACGCTTCCGTAAGCGATTCTGTGGAAATTCTTCATCGTTCTTCGTCGTTCTTCACCGTTCTTCGTTCGTTCTTCGTTCTTCAACGGGTAAGTTTTCAAATCCGAGACTTTCAATTCATTTCTTGTTTTGTGTACTTTCACTTTAATTTCGTTTAGTTTCAGTTTTCTTTTCTTCCGTTTTTAACGTGCTTTAACCATTTATTTAAGCCGTTTTCTCGTCTAATAAATGATAAAATGAATTTCAACCGATCATTTGTGTTGTAATCTCGTTTAATCACTGTTAAAACGAAATCTAACCGATCGTTCACGCTATAACCTCAGTTAAACCAAAAAAAGTAAAATAATAATAAAATAATCAAAATATCTTTGAATAAAATAATAAAAAAAATCAATCGGACGTTTTTCTTTCGAAGTTTCCTTGAATGAATTGATTAATAACCAAAGTGAAACTAAGACTAAAATCAACTCACAAATCAAGTTTTTTTCCGAAAAATCACTAAAAACCGTTTTAAGGTCCAACGCCTTAAACGGTCCTCTTTGCTTTTATCGGTTAACATGGACGTTCAAAAGCATAAAATCAACATGTGACTTTACCGCTTTTGCAAGAACTACGTAGGTCTGATTTCCTCATCGCAATTGAGGATACGTAGGAGCAAAAGCCCCGCTTTTGTCGACCACCCCAAGAGATCGTTAATGGTCCAAATGCCTTAACGTTTCTCTCCTTTCAAAAACAAGAGATCGTTAATGGTCCAATGCCTTAACGTTTCTCTCCTTTCAAAATCAAAAGACCGTTTAATGGTCCAACACCTTAAATGACCTTTTGTTCAAATAAAAAACATATTTTGCAAAAAAGACAAAAAACAAACTTAAACCAAACACTTTGTTCCAAAAGAACTACGTAGGTCTGATTTCCTCATCGCAAATTGAGGAATACGTAGGAGCAAAGGGAAACACCCTTGTCGACCACTAAAAGAGAAAAAATATAAAAAGGGTATAAAGGATATAAGGACATAAAAGGGAACGTAAAAATCAAAGTCATGTTTGCACATTCGATTAAAGGCTGCCGTCCCTTGTGACGGACGTGTGGGGTGCTAATACCTTCCCCGCGCGTAAATACAACTCCCGAACCTTTCACTTAAAAGTTCGTAGATCGCGTCTTTTCCGGTTTTTCCGACATTTTCCTCAAATAAACGTTGGTGGCGACTCCGCGCGTATTCCTTTCGTGGAACACGCATCCCGCGAGTCACGCGTCGCCCTCCCGCCGAAGGGTAGGTTGCGACAAATTTGAAATTGAATTTGTGGAGCCAAAATTTCATTAATTATGATTAGTGAATTTTAGCTATGGTTCTACCCACTAATCTAACATCATGTCCAAGATTCTCCACTAAGTGTGCTTAGGTGTCACAAGGCATGTAAAACATGAAGGACATGCACAAAGTGTGACTATATGATGTGGCAATAGGGTGTAGCAAGCAAATTCTCACCTCCCCCTCTAAAATTTAATTGGATTGGGCTTCTCCCAATTCAATTAAATTTATTTTCCAACACACACATCAAATATTCACTTAATGCATGTGATATTACAAAACTACCCCTAATACAAAAACTATTCTAGGTGCCCTAAAATACAAGGGCAGAAAAATCCTACATTTCTAGGGTACCCTACCTACATTATGGAGCCCAAAATACAAGGCCCAAAAATAATGAAACCTTAATCTAATATGTACAAAGATAAGTGGGCTCATACTTAGCCCATGGGCCCAAAATCTACCCTAAGGCTCATGAGAACCCTAGGGCCTTCTCTTGCATCTCTAGCCCAATCTTCTTGGAGTCTTATCTAATGCCCTTGGGGGGTAGGGTTGCATCATTCCCTCCCCCTTGAAAAGGATTTGACCTCAAATCCAAATGCTCTTGAAACTCAAGGATTCTTTCCTCAACACATGTAAAAAGAATTAAAACATATGCATTAGTGATGTTGGGTATGTTAGAGTAGGTTAAGGACTGAAAACCCCTTTTCTAGCCATCTTCCCATGAGAGAACATCACCTAGATGAAGATGCTCTTGATACCACATGATGTAGCTCCATGTGTAGCAAGCAAATGCTCACCTCCCCCTCTAAAATTTAATTGGATTGGGCTTCTCCCAATTCAATTAAATTTATTTTCCAACACACCTATAAAATATTCACTTAATGCATGTGAAATTACAAAACTACCCCTAATACAAAAACTAGTCTAGGTGCCCTAAAATACAAGGACTGAAAATCCTAGATTTCTAGGGTACCCTACCTACATTATGGAGCCCTAAATACAATGCCCAAAAATAATGAAACCTTAATCTAATATGTACAAAGATAAGTGGGCTCATACTTAGCCCATGGGTCCGAAATCTACCCTAAGGCTCATGAGAACCCTAGGGCCTTCTCTTGCATCTCTAGCCCAATCTTCTTGGAGTCTTCTATCCAATGCCCTTGGGGGTAGGATTGCATCAAGAGAGGGGCATGAAATTTATGCCTCAAATGAGGTTTGAAATTTGAAGTCTAATTTCTCAAACGTTCAAAGTTGAAAAAATACACACACAAGGCCTCTATTTATAGCCTAATGTTGGATCAAGTGGCCTCGGAATAATTAAGAAGGGGGGTTGAATTAATTATTAATGTATCTTGACTAATTAAAAATTTTCCTTCTTAATATTACTAGATTCAATTATGCTTTTACTACTAAGTTAAGAAAGTAAATAACAGAAACAAAAACTTAACCAAAAGTAAAAGCGACAATTAAAAGTACACAGCGGAAATTAAAGAGTGTAGGGAAGAAGAAGACAAACACAAGATTTATACTGGTTCGGCCATAATCCGTGCCTACATCCAGTCCCCAACAACCAACGGTTCTTGAGATTTCTTTCAACCTTGTAAAATCCTTTACAAGCCAAAGATCCACAAGGGATGTACCATCCCTTGTTCTCTTTGAACAACCAAGTGGATGTACCCTCCACTTGAACTGATCCACAATAGATGTACCCTCCCTTGTTCTTAGTACAACAACCCAAGTAGATGTACCCTCTACTTGGTCCACAAAGGATGTACCCTCCAATGTGTTAAGACAAAGAATTCTCAGGCGGTTAGTCCTTCGAATCTTTGTAAGGGGAAACAAAAGATATCTCAGGCGGTTAGTCCTTTGAAATCTTTTGCTTAAGGGGAAGGGAAGAATCAAATGAATTCTCAGGCGACTAGTCCTTTGAATTCTCTTGGAAAGAGAGAAGAGAGACACAAAAGAATTCAGGCGGTTAGTCCTTCTATTCTTTTGGCAAAGGGAGAAGTGAATGAAGAAGAAGAAGAATAGCATAAGTTTTTGAACAATGAACATTTCTTGGAAGAGAAGGTATTGAACAAAAACTCTTAGAAAGAAGTTGAGAAATGAATCAGAAATTTTTGTAAAGAACTTGTTGAAAGATGAAGAGAAATGAGTTAGAAAGTTCTGTAACAACTTGTTATAAACGTTGTTAAAATTCATGCCATGGTCACATATTTATAATCATTTGATGACTCAAGTTAAAGTTTGTGACTCTTGGAAATTTCTTTAAAACTAGTAACCTTTTAAAAGTTGTGACTCTTTTGAAAACTAGTCACTTAAAAAGTTGTGACTCTTGAAAAAATCTTCAGAAACAAGTCACTTTACGAATTGTGACTTTTGCAAATTTATTTTTTGAAATCAATCACTGGTAATCGATTACACATCAACAGATGTGACTCTTCATGTTTAAATTTGAAAATCAAAACGTTTAGA
Organism: Glycine soja; assembly: GCF_004193775.1. NCBI lineage: Eukaryota > Viridiplantae > Streptophyta > Magnoliopsida > Fabales > Fabaceae > Glycine > Glycine soja. The sequence goes on along the minus strand of NC_041009.1, from coordinate 27,363,898 downwards.
AACTCTGGTAATCGATTACAGGTATTGTGTAATCGATTACACAAGTTTAAAATGATTTGAAAAATTTTTATCACTAGTTGTGACTCTTGAAATTTGAAATCTAACGTTTGAAAACATTGGTAATCGATTACATGATTATGGTAATCAATTACAGCTTTGTAAATCAGTTTTGAAAACAATGTTGGCTACTGGTAATCAATTACTACCTTCTGGTAATCGATTACCAGAGAGTAAAACTCTTTGGTAAAAGATTTTGTGAAAAATTCTTGTGCTACTCAATGTTTTGAAAAACTTTTTTAGTACTTATCTTGATTGAGTCTTCTCTTGATTCTTGAATCTTGAATTTTGAATTTTGATCTTGATTATTCTTGAATCTTGATTCTTGAAACTTGATTGAGACTTCTCTTGATTCTTGAATCTCGAGTCTTGAAGCTTTTTGACTTCTGATTCTTTGGGACTTGCTTAACTCTTGATTCTTTGACATCATCAAAATAATCTTGGAAGGCATTGCATCCACACCTAAGTGTCACACAAAATTGGAGGGAAATTTGAATTTCTATTTAAATTTCACTTTAATTTGAATTTGTGAAATTTGGAACCAAAATTTCACTAATTATGATTAGTGAATTTACGCTATGGTTCATCCCACTAATCCAAGATCAAGTGCAAGATTCTCCATTAATTGAGCTTAGGTGTCATGAGGCATGTAAAGCATGAAGGACATGCACAAAGTGTGACTATATGATGTGGCAATAGGGTGTAGCAAGTAAATGCTCACCTCTCCCATAGGCTAGTCAAAAATTTAATTGGATTGGGCTTCTCCCAATTTAATTAAATTTCTCTCCCAACACACACATCAAATAGTGCACTTAATGCATGTGAAATTACAAAACTACCCGTAATACAAAAACTAGTCTAGGTGCCCTAAAATACAAGGGCTGAAAAATCCTACGTTACTAGGGTACCCTCCCTACACTATGCAGCCCTAAGGTTGATGTTCTCTCCAAGGTTAGTCTCCTTTGTGGTTGTGCTACAGGTTTGAAGTCCTTTCCGAGGTTGATGTTCTGCATGCAGATGGATGGGCTTACTTGGTTCTCTCATGTGTCCAGTGGACGAGTTAGTTCACTTATATCTATGCCTTGCCAGGCTTCTAATTTGGCCATGGTTAGTCTTCGACAATATTATTATTTCTTTCTAAAGGGGTAATTAGTATTTTTGGACAATACCAAATAATAACTAAATAGAAAATTTGTATAAAGAATAAGTATTTAGCCTAATAATGAACTCAAACAATATATTAATATGAGAAAATTACATCAAATAGGGTTAAATCCTTTCCTCTCCAAGCTAAGAAAGAAACTAGCCACTCATGAAATACAAGAGAGAAGAGAAGAGGGTTTTTCAGTGATGGATGGTGTGTAGAAGTTTTTTGTTGTTGTTGTCTATGCCTCTCTATTTATAGAATCATAAATTTGTTTAATAGAGGCAAATAATCTGCTTAATTGACAAAATTATATAATATATACAAGGAAATTATCTCTTCAGCTGATATAATTTGCTTTAATTGTTGCAATTATCTTCCTAGTGATTTTCTTCATTTATCTTCGAGCTATATCTCCATAATTATCTCTGTTTTGAATTAATTCAGTTTCTCGATGCACTATCTAGCGTGCTCCTCACTCAAGCGAGTTATCTTTTGTAAACATTCATTTACTCCATTGTTTGAGCTAGCCTTAGTGGCCTATACCTCGCATGAGCGAGGCTACCTTGTAAAATTTTCCTATTTCTCTGTAAAACTCACAAAATCATATTAAAAACTTCTAAAATTGTAATTTTTATCTAAAATATATTAAAATTTGAAAACACAATGAGGTAACCATGGTTACCAAAATAGTGTATTAAATCATAGAATCATACGATTCTACGGTTCCACGAAGCCTCAGTGAGTTAAAATGGGAGCAAAATCGAAATCGGAGTGGACTCGGTTGAGTTAGAGTAGACTCGGCTGAGTTAAGTAGACTCGCAAGTTTGCGCCGAGTCTGGGGGTTTATGAAAAACCCAATACGACATCGTTTAATTTCGTTCATGCTTCATTTTCTCTTCCTCATTTGAGGATTCATGCTTTGTGCTGTCTGTAGCTACTTAATCATGTTTCTACCTCCTCACGATGATTTTGGTGCCGGAGTGTGACGGTGAAGTGCGATGGTGAAAGGATCCTTCGTGAGACCACGATGGTGAAGTTCGAGTGCCACTGTGCCGTCTGTTCGAGTTCAAGAGTAGGTTTTTTTTATCCTTTCCCGACTTCACTACCTGACCATTATCTATTTCTGTGACTGTGATTGTGATTTTGTTTCTGTGATTGGGATTTTTACCCCTTTTTTATTTTTGTCAAGTGTTTTGCCCTTTGCTGTTTGCAATGCTAGTCAAGATGATGGACGCTTGCTTGAGAAGTTTCTATGGAGGCTGGATCTTTGAACTTCAATGAGGTCCTTCAATGGTGATTTTCAACCATGGAGTTGCAATGGAAGATAAAGGAGAAGAGGTGAGAGAGAGAAAAAAAGTGGCGTGGGAATGAAAGAAAGATAGGGAGAGAAGTTGAACTTTGAAGTGTGTCTCACAATACTCTCATTCATCAAAGTTACCATAAGTGTTACACATGCTTCTATTTATAGCCTAGGTAACTTCCTTGAGAAGCTTCCTTGGGAAGCTAGTCTTACACTCCTCCAATAGCTAAGCTCACTCCCATGATAAAATACATGAAGGAAAAAAGCTTCCTTAAGATGCAAGTGTTACACCCTTCCAATAGCTAAGCTCACCCCCATGGAAACACATACTCCTCCAATAGCTAAGCTCACCCGCCCAAAATACATGAAAATACAAAAAAGTCCCTACTACAAAGACTACTCAAATGCTTTGAAATACAAGGCTAAAACCCTATACTACTAGGGTACCCTTAACTTGTAAGGTAGAGTGCCCTTAATTTGAAAGGTACCTTACAAACCTAAAATGGCCAAAATACAAGGCCCAAAAGAAGAAAAACCTATTCTAGTATTTACAAAGAAAAGTGGGCTCATACTTAGCCCATGGGCCCAAAATCTATCCTAAGGCTCATGAGAACCCTAGGGCCTTCTCCTGCATCTCTGGCCCAATCTTCTTGGAGTCTTCTATCCAATGCCCTTGGGAGGTAGGATTGCATCATCCCCTCCACCTTGAAATGGATTTGACCTCAAATCTAGATATTAGTCTTGTGATATTATGGATGGTTGTTGTAAGAGGTTTGTGTTGCCTGAAGACTTGGGGAATGTGAATCCCGGGCATGAATTTATAAGTATGTATATGGAATGTGATTTCTTGTCATGTTGATGATGATATTGATATGAGATGATGTTGATGTTGATGATGATATTGAGATGAGATGATGTTGAAGTTGATAATGACATTGAAATGAGATGATGTTGATGATGTCATTGTGATGATGTATGTTGTGTATGTACATACGGGGTGCAATGACCACGTTGGATATCCTTGGAGGGGGAAACAGAGTGTTTAACGAGTTTTAAGCATCCCTGGAGAATGACCACGTTGGATATCCTAAGTGAGAGTGTCATGTGGACACGCTTAGGCTATTTCCTGATGAATGGTACCATATTGCATTTTAGAGTTGAGTCAGGTAGATGCATCATTTTGAGTATAATTGATTTGAATTGTGGAAAAGTTGATGACTAGTTTGTTAAGTGTATGTTGAACTGATGGGTTATTGAGAATGGTTCTGGTTATTGTTATTGCTTTCTTGTTAATCACTGTCATTTGGTGTTTGTTGATCTTTTATAATTAACTCACCCTTGCAGTTTTTGTATCGTGTGATTGGTGCCTGTGATGATCTTGAACTTTTGTTCGTGGGAGAAGATAAGCAACAGTAGGTGACTTGGAGGGAAGTCTTTTGTTGGAGCTTCCAAACTGACGTGATAATGTTGGAATTTATTTAGGGAGAAAGTTGTGTTTTGTTATCAACTCTTCCTTAGTTGGTTCCTTGACTCTTTTTGATTAGGCATGTAATTCCCAGGTTTAGATATATATAAAAACTGAATTATGTTCTGACATATGAATGATGTATATTGGTTTAATATGTGTGTGTGTGTGTGTGGGTGTGTGTGTGTGTGGGTGGGTGGGTGGGTGGGTGTGTGTGTGTATTTATTCATGTGTTTGTGCATTGTTTGATGAATGCATATCCTGAAAAATTTACCATCATTTTCATAATAAAAAAATGGAGCTTTCACTTAAAATTGAAATATCACATTTTATAGTTAGTGATACCGTAGCGACGAGGTAGGTCATTACACACCTCATAGATGATTCCAGGAATTGACATGCACTTAATTGGTGTTATCTCTAGTGATAGAATAATGTTGGTTAGGCCTTGCTAATTCCCAAATGATAATGTTGATTGCTTTTGTTGGTTTGCCAAGGGAATGGGAATCAAGGCAAGTGATTCAGGGTTGATCACCTAAGGGATTAAGGATAGAATACATTGGTGAATTGGGGATGAACGATATAACAACATATAAGTGTGAGGAGTTGCTACAAATAAGGGGATTCTGACTACAATCTTAGCATCACAATGTTATTGTTTCTGCCTATAATTATTATTGCATCAACAAGTAGCTTCTTACCTTTTTATTTGATTTTATGTTATTAAATTTTCAGCACATCATGTTAGAGATAGGGGGAGCAACATGAAGAAGCTATGTTGCTTGAAGAAGTTTTGTTTTTTTGCATGCCCAACTCTTTGAGTCGCATTTGTATTTTTTCATATGTACATCATGCATCATAATGAAGAGGAAAGAAGATTATTTCTAATAGTTAGAAACTTCTTCAATGCATAAAAATCTCTGTTTTAATCGATCACAAGGCTAATTGTAATCGATTACATAAGTGTTTTGTAGCTTGCATAAAGATTCTCATTTCAGTTTAATCAATTACCAGTTAATGGTTATCGATTACATAGTTTAGTCGAGACATGTCTGACTTTTCGTGAGTCTCTGCTTTAATTGATTACCAAGTGATCATAATTGATTACTTCACTCTTAAAAGTGTTTCCAGAAGTGATCAAGAACACTATAATTGATTATATCTAGAATTTAAACGATTACATTGTTCTTGAAAGTTTTCCAGATATTGGGAAGAACACTTTAATAGATTGAAATGATAATATAATCGATTATGTGTTTGAAATAATTGAATACATTGAATATTTAATTAATTACAAGTGGGTATAACTATTTTCTCTATAAATAACCACTTTGTGTTCTCACTTTAACAACGAATAGAAGAAGGAAGAGAGAAGAAAAAGTGCATAGAATAAGTGTGCGACTCACAACTTCTAGACTTAGTTTTTTCTGAAACTCTCATGGTAAAAAATGAGTTATGAATTTCTCTTGAGTTCAAGAAGACACTCATTCACTCAAGCAAATGTTTTTGCATGTGATTAATCGGGTTGTGTCTCTCCTTGACTCAGTTTTTTGTGTGTTTTACATTTTGTTAGTATATGCATGAATTTAGAAAGGCATGCTAGAATAGGTTTTTCTAGTATTGGCTAAGGGTAGGTTTCTCTTAGGCTCTTATTCACAAAGGACCTTAGGGTTGGGTACCTTAGTCTCTTTTTCTGGGTAGGAACTGAGATTGGTTGTAATTGCGTGTAAGAATTCTATATGCATAGTGAAAATATAATTCGGATTGGATTAGATAACCGGATTAGCATTTCTAGAGATAGAGAGTGAACTAGTATAAAATTGGTGTACATCTTCTCTTTATCTTTTCTTTCTTTCTCATTGTAGTATTGATCAATTTACTAAAGGTTAAAGAAAATATCTTTTTGTAAAAGAACTTTAACAAAATATTTTTGTACATAGGGTGATTGATTAAATATTGGTTTATCAAAAGTTTGTGATACGATTGGAAAATAAGTTTTTCTTAAACTCTGGTTTTTGAAGTTTGATTTGATTTAGAAACCAATTCACCCCCTCCTCTTGGTTTGAGTTCCATCATATTTTTCACATTAATCTCTCTAAAAAATACATCTTTTATTTCCTGTTTTGATTAGTTTTAGTTTTAGGTGGTTTAAAATATAAAAACACAAAATATATTTATCCGAAAGGTTTTAATTTGAATATTCATCCTTGTACTATTAACTCGGGAGACGACCTGAGCTCCAATTCAGTATTACAATTGGGATTCGGTTACACTTGGTCGACATAAATCCTAACATAATTAAAACATTAATAGTACCCAAATATTTTTGGTTCTTTTTCCTTGTTAGCTTGTGGGTGCTGGTAAGCATTGGATGGACCCTGTGATGGGTTGTCCTTTTCAGGGAGGTCCTTGCACTTATGAGTCTCATGACCTACCTTTCCACAGAAATAGAAAACAATGACTTCTTCACTATCCATAACCTCTTTGCCTTTGAAACCATGGGCAGATTTGTGTTTGGGGGTTTCTTTGCACTTTAATAATTTTGTCCAGGGCTTTATGACCACAAACAAATTTACCTAGGTTATCCTTCAAGGTTTTTATCTTTTCATAGAGTTTTACAACCATAGGAGGTAATTCCTTCAAGACCTCACACCCTCTAAGCTTATAGTTTAAATCATAGTTGGATCCCTTGAAATAGGAGACATTTTTACAACAAATCCTTCTTCCATCATTTCAAGAATTTCCTTTCCTCTGCTCTGTTAAGAGCTCAACCCAGAGGCCAAGCTTTGATACCAACTGAAGTACCTGAAACACACTAGAAGGGGGGGGGGGTGAATAGTGTGATGGATAAAACTTTGTCATTCAAAAACTTTGAAATTTTTTCTCAACAGCTATTAATGTTCGACAGGTTTCATCCAAGGGGTTCAAAAACACTTTGAGGTTAAACTAGTTTATGAAACTTGGATACGATAATGTAGAAGTAAACTATAGAAATGAACTAATTATATAGAAGCAGTAAAGAAAACACAGAGGTTTTATACTGGTTCACCCAACTCTTGGGCTACGTTCAGTTCTCCTTCAAAACATGCAGGGTTCCACTAATCAAAATTTTGATTACAAACAAGTATCCTCTATGCCACTCCTTGATACAACAAGTACTCTCTAGGCCACTTCTGGCACTACCCTTAATATCCCTCTGAGATTAAGACCCAAGTATTTTTTGTCACGAAGCCACTCCTGGCTTTCACAACAATAAATGTTTGATAGAATATGTATTCTAATCACTCAAAGAATGTTTACACAGTAGGTTCAAATACAATGGAAACTTGCTATAAGGTTCACTTGATTCACTCAAGTTTTTTTTGTCCAACAAATCTGACAGCGTTATAGCACTTTGTTCGTGTTGACCTAGATTCTCTAGTGATTTGACAACTTCATCATGAACATCTTCAAGCTTTATATAGACTTTAGAGCTTTGATCCATTGAGAGATCCCAACAAGTCGTAGTCTAATAGATTGGGCCCTTTTACATGTGGCATGCTACTATGCAAAGAGAGAAAGAGGGTGTGGTGCCACAAACATCTTCTACAATGTATCTTGAGAGAAATACATCTTACCAGTGTCGACTTGTGCTCAGAGGTGACTTTTAGTCAACAATTCAAATACAATGTTAGTAGCACATGAAAAAAGGAATAAAGAATGTCAAGACAACACAATTTAAAAACTCCATGTTGTGCACTATGGCATGTATGAGTTACTAAACCATGGATGTTACTTTTGGATGATAACTTCTCAATTCTTGGGGATTGAGTAGTTGTTCCATTTCCTTTGGACTGCGACCCAAATGCTAAAGCACTTTGTCATACCCTAATTTCGTCTGGGGACTATTGTTCATTGATTTTTTGATCCTTGTTAGTTGACTTACGGTGTTGAGCACCAATTACGGTGCAAAGCAAGGAACCATTCGGTGTTTCGATCAAGAAGACAAAAGATACCAAGAAAGGAGGGAAAAAGGGTCTTTTCCTTGTTTTTCCTAGGCCCTAGCTCACCCAGGCCAGCATTTGGCTCGCTTTGGCCACCAAATAACTTCAAGACTAAGGGACTAGCTCGCCTAGGCGAGCTCATTGCTTTAGGGTTAAGTTTCAGCTCACCTGGGCGAGCTGCAACCGCCCCAAGGTGGCCTTTTGCCTATAAATAGGCATCCTAGGGGTGTTTTAAAGGGTTCCAGGGGTCAAAAGTGGAGAGAATTGAGAGAAGAGAGAAAAAAGAAGAGGAAACGAAGCCAAGGCGCTACCGAATAGCGACCGTGATCATTCCCTACATCATATTCTTGTTCTGTGTTCTTCATGCGATCGCCGATTAGTTTTATTTTTAGGGATTGAATGTGATCTATGTACCCTTAGGGGTCCCCCTTGTTATTATGTACACAGTCATCTTTGTAAAGTTCAATCTTAACCGATCACTAGTGTTGTAAAATTGTCTTTAAAAGAGATTGAAAGTAAACAAACAAAACCAAGATAAAACCAACTCATAACTTCTTCTTTTTATCAAATATCACTTGAGATTGTTTCAAGGTCCAACGCCTCAACGATGTTCTCCGCTTTTCAAAATTTAAAACATCGTTTCAAGGTCCAATGCCTTAAACGACTCTCTGTTCACACTTAAATTAAATCTTTCAAAAAACATAAAATCAATTTAACACATAAACATTTAGGCTTAAAGAACTACGTAGGTCTGAATTTCTCATCGCACATGAGGATACATAGGAGCAAGGGCAACACCCTTGTCGACCCCAAAAAAATATAAAAATATAAAAAGGGAAAAAATAAATAATTTTGAAGTCACGTTACACACACTTGATTAAAGGTTGTTGCCCCTCGTAGTGGGTGTGTGGGGTGCTAATACCTTCCCTATGCGTAAACAACTCCTGAACCCTTCTTTTTAATATTCACAGATCTCTTTTTGGTTTTTCTAATTTTTTTCCTCGAATAAACTTTGGTGGTGACTCCACTCATTTTCTCCCAAGGAGACAAACATGCTTTTCTTTTATTTATACGCTTTCGCCGTCCCGTCATGAGGTAGGTAGCTACAGATAGCGACTCCACTGGGGACCTTGTTAGAGAGTTAAGCCATTCAATCAGTGTGCAATATTTATCATGAGTTATTTTTTATTTATGTTCCCTTTTCTCTTTTATCTTTTTTTTTTGTCCATATTTGTGTATAACCTTTGCCATGTTATTGCCTTTTCGTGTGTGTCTGTCTATCTATTACATTCGTAGTTAGAAATATTTTTGTTCTATGCACACATGGCATCTACACCTTTGCACACACGTTGAGATATTAGGCCCTATACCCGAGTCTATGAAAGTGTTCATTTTCCAATATGGTTCCTTTTTCTCCAATTTTTAACAAATATATTCAAGGGAAATGAAATATCGGAAAGCGCACCGGGTCGTCAAGTATTTAAAATTAAAATGGAGTGATCCGAGTATCGAACTCAGGGAACTTGCTTATTAGACAGAGTTTTATTCAGAAGTAAGGCATTGTTGGAACAAACATTGATAATTGATGGTTAAAAATAGAGATAAACTAATTCTATGGTAAAAATGGTAAATGCAAGTAAGTAAAAGTTGACAACAATAGGTAAAAAGCGTTGGGTCTTTCTATCAAACAAGTTGATGCATATAAGGATATTTCTCTAATTAATCATGTTCTTGTGTTCTATGTTGTAGCCTAAAGTACTAAACCTCGATCCCTCATAAGTTTAGACTAATTTAACCTAAGCTTTGCCCATAGATCCCTCATGTAAGACTAGGCTTAACTTAAATAGCATTTTCATCACAACATATTCATAACACCAAAATCCCATAATCCATCCCTGGTAATGTAGTTATTTAGTCCTGCTTCTATCACGTTCTAAGGCAACAGTACATTTCCCAATGCTAAAGTCACCTAACAGTACACACAAATGGGTGATTAGACCAAAAGCGTGCAATAAGCATTGAAAGAAGCATTGAACACACAAAACCCAATTAGTTAGATATTAAAGATAATTACATCAACTGTTCCTTAGAAATCCACAACTAGGGTGTTTAGTCAGTGTGCGGTCGCGACAAGTGCACCGGATCGCGCAAGTAGTATAAAATCGTAAGAACCGAGTATAGGGCCTAGTGTTACTTGGTAAAGCTATGTTCAGTGAATAGGTGTCTAGTGTGAAAAGAAATGTGTTGACTATGAACAGGTATGTAGACTAACTATTAAAAGGAAAATCATGTGAGTAATGATGCGTAAAGACAAGTAGATAACACGTTGGTCTTCCTAATAGGTGTCTGATGTTAAAAAGATATTCTCTACTTAACAATGCTCATGTGTTCTATGGTGTCTCCTAAAATGCTAAACCTCGATTCCTCATGATAGTCTAGCCAAATCCTGATCAAGCATGGTCCTCAGATTCCTCGTGATAATACGACCAGAACCGCATTAAGACAAACATACAAACAACTAGGTTACTGTACCCCGATCCTTCGTGATAATACGATAAACTAGCCTCGTGCTATCAAGTTTTATGAATTAGACCAGTTTCCATGTTGAATGATCCTAACAACACATGCATCTGCGTGATCAAGGCAAAAGCATGGTAGAATGAAGTTCTGATAGCACAGTGAACACACAAAACATCATTAAATATATATACAGGTATTTACATCAAGTACCTACAAGGAAGAACCAACAGAGGATTTAGCTCTCCATAACTGGGAAGCTTCCTTTACAACAAAGAGAAGAGAAAAATGAAGGATTGAAGAAATCCAAGTGGTGAGGATGTCTCCTTCACCTCTAGAACCTCACAATCACTCACAGACTCATCTCATGCTCTCAGGATGACTTCCTCTTCAAGCTCGATTCTCTAAAGGTCTTCGCACAACAAAATCTCAAAACTCTCTGGAACTTGGACCTTTATCTCTCTAGAAATATCTAGGCATGCAAAAGCTTCAAGAAAAGGCCAAACCCCCCTCTAAAATCTGATTTCAGGCTTAAATAGGTGGCTTTGTTTGTGCTTGCGCGCTTAATACAACTCTGAACCGCTTAGCGCGCATTAGTGAATTTTGGCTTAGCATGCGCTTTTCTCACTCAGCAGATGGACTGAAGCGGTGTGCTTAGCGGGATGACCCTTCACTCAGTGAACATGCACAATTCATCCTTCTTCCAGATTCTTCCTCACGCTCAGTCGTGGAGTGTTGCGCTTGGCGGATTGCTTGCTAAGCCAGAAGATTGGTTTAGCGAGAGGATGAAAATCAGCACTTCACAAGCTTGCCTAATTAACCTGACATGGAGAGGAAATGATTATTAAACGCACAGACTGGAAGTACTAAGTATTTATTACCTATCTTTAACAAAAAGTAATTACAATACTACAAAATAACCATAAATTGAAGGAGTTTTGATACAATATACATAATTTTTATACATAAAAGTTAGTTGTATTCATTGACTAACAGTTAGCCATACACAGAAACCCTAACCCAAATGAGATAGAGAGTGCAAAATAATTGTTGCTTACACAAGAAAGGGGATCCCTCCTCCTCTGCTCAGCACCTCACAATCACTCAAACACTCTTTAATCTCCCTAAAAATGTAAAACCCTAGGCTTCTGTGCATAGTTGCTCCTCTTTGCTGCCTCTACAGCACTATTCTCAAAGTTTGTGCAAAAATATGCAGCTCTGGTCTCTCAAAATCCTCACCCTAATTTTGACAATTCAGGCTTAAATAGGCTTTAAAATCGCGACGTCGTGTTTAGCGCCACCCTCACGCTTTGGGCTTGGTGCCAGTCGTGCGCTGAGCCTAGCAAGAGACAAATGTCTCGCTTAGCAAGCTGATCTCGCATTTAGTGCGCGGCCTTGATTTTTTTTTGCTCTTCCAGATTCCCTTGTCACGCTAAGTGTGTTGAAGCTGCGCTTAGCGGTGAATGCGCGCTGAGCCCAACGGTCTGCTTAGCGCAACTGCTCCTTTTAGCCTCTTTTGACCTGAAATTATGAAAATTTTATCATTAAATCACACGGGAGATACTCTAAAGACAACTATTCAAACCAAACAAGATTTATATACAAATTCCTACAAAATAACTATAAATTGGGGAACTATACAAGTTTTAGAAAATGTTTTCTATACAAAAGTTAGTCGTATAAGACGACTAACAGTAAGCCATAAGGAGTGGAGGTCGATCTGTGGTCATGCTGGGTCTCTGACTCGCTTGATAACAGTGAAGCCTCATCTAGAGTTTTCCTCTTTTGGTAATGCATTGTCGCTGAAAGTCCCTATCGCCACAATGTATTATCTAAGAGGATGATATCTCTAGAGACCGGTAAGGTTACATGAAAGTACCCTTGGGAGTTGTCACTAGAAGTGGACTTTTGGATCCTTTCCATTAGGTTCCTGATTTAGGAGCACAAAGCAAACTCACTCTGGCTTGTTCCTTGATCGCATCATGCATCTTTTCATGGCATCATAATGGACATATCATTCCTGCATTTATCATTTATCATATTCAAGCATTGCATGTCATTGCATTATCATACATCTTCATTTAGCATGCTTTTGTTCTGCCAATTGCATACATTCTATTTTCATCGTCCGCGTGTTATGCTCACTCATGCATGATCCTGACGTCAGTTGCTCCTGCCTTGCATTTCCAAAAAAACAAAAACAAAAAAAGTCACAATGAATCATGAAAGTTTACACCACATTTTTAGTTACATGTGCTGGGTACCATGATGATAGCTATAAACAGACCATGTTGGGGTTATACACCCATTTCTCTTGAAAAATGATTGAAAATCACGAGAACATGGTACCTAATGCATGGTTAACTAGGAAAGGATGGTTCTTCGAGCGTCTCATGTCGATCTCATAATTACATTTGTCAAGCATAGCATAAGCATCCCCTAATCATCCATCTCTATTATATGTTGTCAAAGTATTGACAATCGAAATTTCTATTCCTTGGATTATGGGGTCAAACCAAGAACATGCTTTTAAGAAAAGGTTTTCATCAAGTCAAGGTCGAGTATGGAGGTAACCAGCTTGCAAAAGTTGGGGCAAAAGATGGATTGAGTTTTACATAGCATCTTTGGCTACTGCCAACACATGATTGAGCTAAATAATTTACAAAATTAAGCACTGTTGATGTCCATGTTTTATTTCCAATAGCACTTTGAATTTTTAACAAGATGTAATGAACAATGTTTATTTTTCTTTTCACATTGGTTGCATTGCTCATTTCATTCTTTCCTTAAAATAAGAATTGTAATCATTGTAATCAAAAGGAAAGAACGCGCTTTATGGTGCCCTTACCGAACGTGTGCCAAAGCTAGAATGATGAGTGAAATTGAGGAGGTACAAGACTAGATGAAGGCCGATATGGAGGCCATGAAAGAGAAAATGACCACAATGATGGAATCCATGATGAGTATCAGGCTTCAATCAAGTAAATTGTCCTGTCTCGGATATGGTAGGTCAGGGAGGCGAAGCATTGGGAAGTACGGGTAGCCCCCATTTTGTGCAGGTCCAGAGCAACCATTCTTTCCCATCATATGGCTTTCCTCCCAACTATACACCACCTAATGTTGCACACGCTGTTGATAAGAATGTTGATAACTTCGCTCCCATACGCATTGAGAGCTAACAACCCCAATCTGGTCATGCACAGGTCCCTCAACCCATGTGGGAGACCCATAAAGTACCCCAAGACCACACACTAGCCGACTTCGAGCCTCACCTCGGGTATTCCACTGGGGGGCAGGCATTAGGTGGCATACCCCTACCAAACACTTTGGGGAGCCCTCAGTATTGCCCATAACCTCAACCCTTACATTTTGTGGTGGAAGGACTGCCTCCCACTGTTAGTCGGTGAATACGACTAACTTTTGTGTACAAAACTTGTGTAAATTGTATCAAACTCCTCCAATTTATGGGTATTTTATAGTGTTGTAATTACTTTTTGTTAAAGATAGGTAATAAATACTTAGTACTTACTTTTTTTGTGTTTAATAATCATTTTTCTCTCAATTTCAAGTTAATTAGACAAGTTTTGAAGTGTTGATTTTCACCCTCTTGCTAAGCCCGATTGGCTTAGCGAGCCATCCAATGAGCGCAACACTTCTCGAGTGTATCTTCCAAAGGAGGAAAATGCGCGGAGTCGCCACCAATGTTTATTTGTGGAAAACATCGAAAAAACCGAAGGAAACCGGTCATGAAGAATATTCCAGATTCGGGAGTTGTATTTACGTTTGAGGAAGGTATTGGCACCTCTCTGGTTTGTCCCAAAGGACAACAACCTTAATTTTAGAATTGTGTGAAATTGTGTACCTAAACTTTTATCTCTTTTTATTTTTGAGGTCGACAAAAGCGGGGCTCTTGCTCCCATGTACCCTCCATCGAAGAGGAAATCAGAGCTACGTAGTTCTTTCTAAAGGGGGAATCAAGCGATTGTTTTTACTTGGAATGTGGTCCTTTTAAGGCGTTGGACCTTAAAATGGTCCATTTTACTTGGTGAGAAAAACTGAGGTATCGAACCTTAAAATCCTTTTTAGTGATTTTTTGCGGACGAGCTTGACATTGTGAGTTAATTTTAGCCTTAGTTTCACTTTAGTTATTAGTCAATTCAATTAAGAAAGAGAAATCCCAAAGAGAAACGTCCAATTGCTTTTTTTGGTTTATTTTACTAAAAGATATTTTTTTATTATATTATTATTATTTTACCTCTTTTTGGTTTCCAACGTGGTTACGGCATGACCAAACGGTCGGAATTCATTTTAACAGAAATTAACGGATATTACAAATCAAATGATCGGTGGAAATTTATTTTATTTTTTGATTAGGCGAGAAATTGACTTAAGTAAATGACTAAAGCACGTCAAAAGGGAGTACGGAAAGTAAATGAAACGGAAATAAAAATACGTGAAAAAAATGGGGGCCACCAAGGGTACATAGAATGAATTAAAAAGTTTGATATCGGGAACTTACCGGTTGAAGACCGATGAACGACGAAGAACGAACGACGAACGGCGAAGAATGGTTGAAAATCTTCGCGAAATCACCCACGGAAATGTTACGGAAGCGCCTCGGCGAGCCAGAAGGGCTAAACCCTTTTCTTCTTTACTCCTCCCTCTATTTATAGGAAAATAGGGGAGGAGCTTGCCACCCAGGCGAGCCAGGTTGCTTCCTCCAGAAGCAACCACCTTCTGGAGGAACAATTTGGAAGGCCCAAGTGGGCATGGTTTCTATTTGTACCCCCATTTTTACTAAATACACCCCCTTTTCTTTTTTCGGTGATTCTTTTTCCGTAATGTTACAAAACTTTACGAATTTCGTAACGATACTTGTTTTCTTTCCGTAAGGTTACGGAACCTCACGGGTCATGTAATTACTCCTTTTTTAGCTTTCGGAATATTACGAAACTCACGGATTGCATAACAATACTTCCTTTTGATTTCTGGCATATTACGGAATTTCACGGATTGTGTAACAATGCTTCCTTTTGATTTTCGGCATGTCTCGGAACTTCACGTATTGTGCAACAAAGGGTGCCAAGTACCTCGAAGCGGTCAAACAAAGGTTACATGCCGTGAAACAATGGTCCCTGCTGGATCGAGTGGCTTCAGAATAATTAAGAAAGGGGGTTGGATTAATTATTCCTAAACCTTTACCAATTAAAAATTGCTCTTTTAAGGCTTTTACTTATGTTGTTAAGAGAATGAGGAGTAGAAGAGAAACTTAACAGAAAGTAAAAGTGGAAATTAAATGCACAGCAGAAAGTAAAAGAGTAGGGAAGAAGGAAACAAACACACAAGAGTTTTTATACCGGTTCGGCAACAACCCGTGCCTACATCTAGTCCCCAAGCGACCTGCCGTCCTTGAGATTTCTTTCAACCTTGTAAAAATCCTTTTACAAGCAAAGATCAACAAGGGATATACCCTCCCTTGTTCTCTTTGAACCTAGTGGATGTACCCTCCACTAGAACTGATCCACAAGAGATGTACCCTCTCTTGTTCTCAGTCAAACCCAAGTAGATGTACCCTCTACTTGTACCACAAAGGATGTACCCTCCAATGTGTTGAGACAAAGATCTCAGGCTATTAAACCTTTGATACTTTGTGAATGGGGATACAAAAGAATTCTCTTTCGGTTAGTCCTTTGAACACTTTTGTATTAGGGGTTGGATTAATTATTCCTAAACCTTTACCAATTAAAAATTGCTCTTTTAAGGCTTTTACTTATGTTGTTAAGAGAATGAGGAGTAGAAGAGAAACTTAACAGAAAGTAAAAGTGGAAATTAAATGCACAGCAGAAAGTAAAAGAGTAGGGAAGAAGGAAACAAACACACAAGAGTTTTTATACTGGTTCGACAACAACCCGTGCCTACATCCAGTCCCCAAGCGACCTGCGGTCCTTGAGATTTCTTTCAACCTTGTAAAAATCCTTTTACAAGCAAAGATCCACAAGGGATATACCCTCCCTTGTTCTCTTTGAACCTAGTGGATGTACCCTCCACTAGAACTGATCCACAAGAGATGTACCCTCTCTTGTTCTCAGTCAAACTCAAGTAGATGTACCCTCTACTTGTACCACAAAGGATGTACCCTCCAATGTGTTGAGACAAAGATCTCAGGCTGTTAAACCTTTGATACTTTGTGAATGGGGATACAAAAGAATTCTCTGACGGTTAGTCCTTTGAACACTTTTGTATTAGGGAAAGGGAAGAATCAAAAGAATTCTCAGACTGTGTCGTTTTGAATTCTTTGACAAGGGAGAAGGGAGACACAAAAGAATTCAGGCGGTTAGTCCTTTGTTCTTTTGGAAAAGGGAGAAGAGAGACACAAAAAGAATTCAGGCAGTTAGTCCTTGGCGAATTCTTTTTGGCAAAGGGAGAAGAGAATGAAAAGATGAATAGCACAAGTTTTCAAGGTTTGGAAAACCAGAAAACTTCAGAAAGCTTTTGGTACAAAGAAGAAGAAGAAGTTCAAAGAGATTCAAGGCTTGTAAAGGATTGTATGAAATAAGTGTTTAAGATTGTTGAAATGTAAAACAAAGCCTTGCTTTTATAGACTCTCCATGTCTGGTCAAGAAGACCATTCAGAAGAGTTATATCTTTTAGAAAAACTTAAAAAACATTTGAAAAAGTCAAAACCTTTTTGAAGAGTTACATCTTTTGATTTTTGAGAAACAGTCACTGGTAATCGATTACCAAATAAGTGTAATCGATTACACAAAGCTTTTGAGTGAAAGGATGTGACTCTTCACATTTAAATTTGAGTTTCAACGTTCAAGGGCACTAGTAATCGATTACCAAAACATTGTAATCGATTACTGCCTTTTGAAAATTAATTGGAACATTGTAAATTCAGTTTGAAAACTTTTTCAAACTCATTTTGCTACTGGTAATCGATTACAACAATATGGTAAATATTACCAGAGAGTAAAACCTCTTTGGTAAAGGTTTTGTCAAAAACTCAAGTGCTATTCAAAGTTTTGAAAAAACTTTTTAATACTTATCTTGATTGACTCTTTTCTTCATTCTTGAATCTTGATCTTGATTTTTGAGATCTTGAATCTTGATTCTTGATTCTAGGCTTTCTTCTTGAGTCTTAAATTGTCCTTGATTCTTGAACTCTTGACTTGTTCTTGATTCACTTGAGATGTTCTTTGATTTTTGAGCTTTTTTGTTCACCACCTTTGTCATCATCTTTTGTTGTCATCATTGTTATCATCAAAACACCTTTGAATCACATTCACCATGAAGCCTTGCTTCTACAGTCCCCGGACGAAATTAGGATATGACAGTTGCCCCTCTTTACTTATCTTTTATCGGAGATAAGAGGAAAGCAAAGATAAAACACTGATTTTTTCCGTCTTCGCCCTTTCCATGATTAGTCTATGACGACTCCCGTCTCTCTTTCTTCTTTCTCTGCACAACACAAAACAAACACAAACAACAAAAACACCAATAACATAATATACACATATACACATGTTTGGAGAAGGAACCGATCGGGAAAATAACAAAAAACCATATTTCCCAGTCACCGGAGGCTCCGCGCTTGATAACGGAGGACACATGAACAACGCTAGGCAATCAATTCATGGGGCTCCGAATAGGACGGTGGAGGATACACGAACAGCGCTAGGCAATCAATTCGTGGGGCTCCGGACTTGATGGTGGAGGATGCATGAACAACGCTAGGCAATCAATTCATGGGACTCCGAATAAGATTTGAGGGTGGAGGATAGATGAACAGCACTAGGCAATCAATTCGTGGGGCTCCAGACTCGATGGTGGAGGATGCATGAATGACAATCAATTCATGGGGCTCCGGATAAGATTTGAGGGTGGAGGATAGACGAACAGCGCTAGGCAATCAATTCGCGGGGCTCCAGACTTGATGGTGGAGGATGCATGAATGACAATCAATTCATGAGGCTTCAAATAAGATTTGAGGGTGGAGGATAGGCGAACAGCGCTAGGCAATCAATTCGTGGGGCTCCAGACTCGATGGTGGAGGATGCATGAATGACAATCAATTCATGGGGCTCCGGATAAGATTTGAGGGTGGAGGATAGGCGAACAGCGCTAGGCAATATATTTGCGGGGATCCAGACTCGATGGTGGAGGATGCATGAATGACAATCAATTCATGGGGCTCCGGATAAGATTTGTTGGCAGGATCGAATGGTCCATCGGGTTTTTCCACCTAAAAAGGCGAACATGCTTTAGCAAGGAAAAATAAATCATTCGCAAGAGCACCATATCTTAGAGATACAATATACCCATGCCAAAAGTAATTTTCCTTGTAGCCGAAAATGAAGGGCAGGATGTCAACATTTAGCTTTTAAATGAACATTCAGGGGAAACGTCAGGTCAAGCTGAAACTGGGAATAAAAACTCACACAGTCAAGTGTTTTACCCTAATCCCAAACCATAACTACACCATGACTTTATTTTGCACATGATTTCCTATCGAACCAAAAGATCACTCGCACGATCACGGATCAATAGGATTTTCTCGAAGCTGGGTGTTTCGGTCTTTTCCTCTTTGTTTAGGTGGGGCGGGATATCGCCAGTCGAGAACGACTTTGAATGGCAATCCCAAAGGAAGAACCACTTTAAAAATGGGTTTTCTCTTTGCCGGCGGTTATTTACCTCGCCGAAAATTTATTTGGTCCGAAGATCTCTTGTCCTCTTTCTTGCTTTCCATTATTGATCGGGAATTATTCTATTTTCCTCCGATCTTTTCCTTTTTACTTTCTTCCGATCTTCGACCGAGAATCCTTCTTTTCCTTTTCTTTTCTTTCTTTTCATTTCTTCCTTTCTGATATTTGTTTAGGAATTCGAGTTTTAGCATTCGTTATTCGCTCTCCCTTGAGGAGATTTTGCTGTCCTTTTCTTCGAGGGAAAGGATGAGGATTCTTTTCATGGGCGAAGGTTCAAAGTAGCCTAAGGTTGTGTGTCTTTTCATCGTGCGAGCCCGATCTTGATATCTGGGGCAAAACAAATTTGTGTGTCAAGGTGTCGGTCTCGGGTTGAATTTCCATATTATTTCCACGAGGCACGCATAACAATGATGATTTGGAAACAACGTGCAAAATTAGTCATGGCTACAGCTAGGTGGGTACTCAAGCATCCAGTTTATGGCATTGTGATACTAAGGCTTGGTATTTACACAAATAGACCCAATATTTCCAAATTATGTTCTTTCATCAGTTCAATGAATCCATCCATTCTTATCTCGGTTATTCCGGAAAATAAACTTTGAGCGTCAGTCCCTTGTTTCCAAAAGATATGTTTGCTCTCTACGAATGAGTTATGCTTCCTATGACCATAACATGCCGACCTTCGAGGTCTTTCTTTCTTTTTCTTTTTGTTTCATTTTTTTTTCGTTTGCAAAAACTATACATCCATCGTTATCTATGAGAAAAACTTTTTCTTTGTACACCTACATTCCTATACACAACAAACTTTTTCTGTATACACACACATTAAAACTCTTTCTCTTAATATCAACACAGTCTATATAAAAAACTCTATTCCTGTTGTCATACCCTAATTTTGTCCGGGGACCTTTGCTTGATGACATGCGACTTTTGTTTGGTCCTTGTAAGGTGCTTGGCACCCATCATTAGGCAATTTGTGAAATTCCGGGACGTGCCGGAAAACAAAAGAAAATATTGATGCACAATCCGTAAGGTTCCGTGACACACCGGAAATCAAATGGAAGCATCGTTGCACAATTAGTGAGGTTCCGTAACATTCCGTAAGTCAAAAAGGGGATGATTATGTAATCCACAAGGTTCCGTAACATTACGGAAAGAAAACAAGTATCGTTACGAAATTCGTAAGTTTCCGTAACTTTACGAAAAAAGAATCACCAAAAAAGGGCAGGGGGGTGTACTTAGTAAAAATGGGGGTGCAAATAGCAACCAGGCCTACTTGGGCCCTCCAGAAGATTCCTCCAGAAGGCTGTTGCTTCTGGAGGAAGCAACCTTGCTCGCCTGGGCGAGCTGGGTGGCAAGCTTCTCCCCCAAGTTTCTATAAATAGGGGGAGAAGTGAAGTGAGAAAGGGTTCGGCCCCTGAGACACTTCTCTCTCTTTCGAATTTGCTTGGAAAAATTGTTTCCGTGAAGAAAATCTAAGCCGAGGCGCTTCTAAAACGTTTCCGTAACGTTTCCGTAAGGAATTTTGTGAAGGTTTCGACCATTCTTCGACGTTCTTCATTCTTTCTTCATCGTTCTTCGATCTTCAACGGGTAAGTACCTCGAACCAAGCTTTTTGATTCATTCTATGTACCCGTGGTGGTCCACATTGTGTTTCGTGTATTTTTATTCTCGTTTCATTTACTTTTTATACCCCCTTTTGACGTGCTTAAGCCATTTTATTTAAGTCATTTCTCGCTTAACCTAAAAATAAAATAAATTTCCACCGATCGTTTGAATTGTATTATCTGTTAACTTCGGTTAAAATGAATTCCGACCGTTCAGTCGTGCCGTAACCACGTTGGAAATAAAAAAAAGAGGTAAAATAATAATATAATAATAAAAAAAAACGTCTTTTAGTAAAATAAAGCGGAAAATCAATCGGACGTTTTCTCTTTGGGATTTCTCATTTTTAATGGAATTGACTAATAACTAAAGTGAAACTAAGGCTAAAATCAACTCGCCTAGTCAAGCTCGTCCATAAAAAATAGTTTTTTTGAAGTTTGTCATTTCAATTTCTTACTAAGTAAAATGGATCATTTTCAAGGTCCAACGCCTTAAAATGATCACCTCTTAAGTAAAAAAGAAATCACTTGATAAAAAAGAACTACGTAGGTCTGATTTCCTCATCGCAATTGAGGAATACGTAGGAGCAAAGGGAAACACCCTTGTCGACCACAAAAAGAGTAAAAATAAAAAGGGTATAAAGGATATAAAGACATAAAAAGGGAACATAAAAAATCAAAGTCATGTTTGCACATTCGATTAAAGGCTGCCGTCCCTTGGGATGGACGTGTGGGGTGCTAATACCTTCCCCGTGCGTAAATACAACTCCCGAGCCTTTCACTTAAAAGTTCGTAGATCGCGTCTTTTCCGGTTTTTCCGACGTTTTCCTCAAATAAACATTGGTGGCGACTCCGCGCATATTCCTTTTGTTGAACACGCATCCCGCGAGTCTCGCGTCGCCCTCCCGCCGAAGGGTAGGTTGCGACAGTTGGCGACTCCACTGGGGACTGTTTTTAGAGAGTTAGGCCATTTAATCTTGTGCAATGTTTTACCATGACTTACCCCTTTGTTGGTTTCCCTTCATTATGTTCTTGTGTATATAAACTCTTTGTTGCTTTTAGTGCGTTTTAAAATGTATGCATGAAGTAAATATTTATTCATTTGATGCGCATAAACACCAACACTATTTTCACACACTGTGAGTGAAAAAGGGCCCTATACCCAGGTTCATGGGAACATAAGGAGTGGAGGTGAATCTGTGATCATGCTAGGTCTCCGACTTGCTTGATTACAGTGAACCCTCATCTAGAGCTTTTCTCTTTGAAAACTTATTGTTGCTAGTAGTCCCTACTGCTGCAATATGTTCTTCGAAGAGGATGATACCTCTAGAAACCATCAAGAGAGATATGACTATCTTGGGGGTTATCACTAAATGCCTAGTTAGCTCTCTCCCTTATAGGTCCCTTAAATAGGGGCACGGAGCAAACACGCTGCGTGCCATTTTTTCACACTGCCATGCATAAATAGTCATATACCCTTTTGCTTATGTTCAGTGAATATTGTCATACTATGTACATTCCCGTATTGCGTCTTTTGCATATGCATCGCATACGGGTTCTGTCTTGATCCCCTCTGTAAACAAACCAACGGAGGGTCCGTGTCACCTTCTTAAAAAAAAAAAAAAAACATATGTTGGGGCACTTTGCTACCCCTAGATGTTGTATCTAAGAAGGAGACAATTCCTCGGGCCCCCGCATTCCTAAGTTGCATCTGTGTCATATGCATTCCTTCATGCATTCATCCATTCCACCCATGAGATATCGGAGTTTTGATTTGCACCAGCTTTTTGTCTCACTTTAGTAAGCATGGGGACAAATCAAACCGGCAAGAGGTTTTACCAAGTCAAGGTTAAAGGCCTAGATACCACCAGCATCAAGGAATTAGGGCGGTTGATGGAACCCCTCCAAATGCAAGCCTTCCGCAGGATTTATGGAAAGATCTTAGAGTTGACCATAGCAGAGATATCCATAGAAGCCATTGCATCACTCACCCAATACTACGACCAGCCTTTGAGATGCTTCACGTTCGGAGACTTCCAATTGGTACCAACCATTGAAGAATTTGAGGAAATTCTAGGATGTCCTCTTGGGGGAAGAAAACCATACCTTTCCTCCGGGTGTCTCCCCTCTTTGAGCAGAATTGCAACTGTGGTCAAGTATTCAGCAAGAGGTTTGGACCGCATAAAACAGACTCGGAACGGCATAGCGGGCCTACCACGGAAGTACCTAGAAGACAAGGCGAGGGGTATGGCCAATCAAGGAGATTGGGTCCTGTTTATGGATGTGTTAGCTTTGCTAATTTTTGGGGTTGTCCTCTTTCCAAACGTAGATGGTTTGGTGGACCTAGCAGCAATCGACGCTTTCCTTGCATACCACCATAGCAAGGAAAGTCCGGTGGTAGCTGTCTTGGCAGATTTATTTGACACATTTAACCAAAGGTGCGAAAAAAGTAGCGCACGGATCATCTGTTGCTTGCCCGCCCTCTATGTTTGGTTGGTTTCACACCTGTTCCAGCAAGACACGAGGCATCCATGTCCGCTCCAGAGCCATCGCTCGTGTACTGAAAAGAGAAGAATAGATTGGGACCAGCTTTTGGCTGGGATAGGAGGTAGAACAATCAATTGGTTCCCCCGATGGAAGGAAGGAAAGGAGGGAGTCCTTTTCTCATGTGGAGGGTACCCAAACATTCCGCTGATAGGAAGGAGGGGTTGTATTAACTACAATCGCACGCTCACTATAAGACAACTAGGGTACCCCATGAGGGGAGCACCGACGGAAGAAAGCATGTCTCCTTTCCTTGTGAGGGATTTCGGCGCACAAAATTTCAAGAACTTAGGGGCATTCGTAATGGTATCATTGGTGGGTACCATGAATGGCTGAAAGTTCATATACGAGGTTTAGATTGGCTCGCCAAGTTAAAAGTCGTCAGCGAAGAGAGTTTGGAAGCACCGGAAGTGGACGAAGAAGTCCAAGCTCTCAAAAGCGAGTTAGGAAAGGCGAAACTTGCCAAAGAGAAGTTCAAGTTGGCCGCTACACACATCCGGAAGGAGTGTGCCGGATTACGGGAAGAGAATGCAACTACCGCACGAGCCCTTGAACAAGAGACCAAGAGAGCTCGCAAGGAAGAGTATGGCCGGAACAAATTTCGTGGAGCTCTGTGGGGTAGCAACAATGAACTCAAGCTGCGAAGGGAAGAGAGGGACCAATCGCGAGCACATAGCATGGTTTTGAAAGAGGAGTTAGTTGCCTGTTCAAGGTCCAAAAGAAGCTTGTCTCAGCGTATATGCGAGACGGAGACCAACATGCTAGCTATCATCGCCAAGTACCAAGAAGAGTTAGGTCTAGCCACGGCCCACGAGCATAGGATCGCGGACGAGTATGCCCAAGTATACGCGGAAAAAGAGGCTAGAGGAAGGGTGATCGACTCTTTACACCAAGAGGCAACCATGTGGATAGATCGGTTTGCTCTTACCTTGAACGGGAGTCAGGAACTTCCCCGATTATTAGCCAAGGCCAAGGCGATGGCAGACACCTACTCCGCCCCCGAAGAAATTCATAGGCTTCTCGGCTATTGTCAGCATATGATAGACTTAATGGCCCACATAATTAGAAATCGCTAGGAAACTTGTATGGTCTCTCAAACCTTGACTAGATACCACTTTTTGAAATAAAATGAGTTGGTCACATGTTTCTACTCCAAAAAGCTTGTGCGAATCAAATCACTCCTACATTTTATCTCTAGCATGCATTCTTTCTTTCTTTACCCACTCCTCACGTTTGGTTTTTTAGGGAAAAACAACATAACTAAACGTGCCACAAGGCATCCCTATCGCACCAGATTCAAATCTAGAACGATGGGTGATCAAGAGGAGACACGGGAACAGATGAAAGCCGACATGTTGGCTCTGAAAGAACAGATGGCCTCTGTCGCAACCTACCCTTCAGCGGGAGGGCAACGCGTGACTCGCGGGATGCGTGTTCCACGAAAGGAATGCGCGCGGAGTCGCCACCAACGTTTATTTGAGGAAAATGTCGGAAAAACCGGAAAAGACGCGATCTATGAACTTTTAAGTGAAAGGTTTGGGAGTTGTATTTACGCACGGGGAAGGTATTAGCACCCCACACGTCCGTCCCAAGGGACGGCGGCCTTTAATCGAATGTGCAAACATGACTTTGATTTTTTATGTTCCCTTTTATGTCCTTATATCCTTTATACCCTTTTTATATTTTTCCTTTTTTGTGGTCGACAAGGGTGTTTCCCTTTGCTCCTACGTATTCCTCAATTTGCGATGAGGAAATCAGACCTACGTAGTTCTTTCGGAACAAAGGGTTTGGTTAAGTTGTTTTTGTCTTTTTTGCAAAGTATGTTTTTATTGAACAAAAGGTCATTTAAGGTGTTGGACCATTAAACGGTCTTTTGATTTTGAAAGATGAGAAACGTTAAGGCGTTGGACCATTAACGATATCTTGTTTTTGAAAGGAGAGAAACGTTAAGACATTGGACCATTAACGATCTCTTGTTTTTGAAAGGAGAGAAACGTTAAGGCATTGGACCATTAACGATCTCTTGGGGTGGTCGACAAAAGCGGGGCTTTTGCTCCTACGTATCCTCAATTGCGATGAGGAAATCAGACCTACGTAGTTCTTGCAAAAGCGGTAAAGTTACATGTTGATTTTATGCTTTTCAACGGTCCATGTTAACCGATAAAAGCAAAGAGGACCGTTTAAGGCGTTGGACCTTAAAACGGTTTTTAGTGATTTTCGGACAAAACTTGATTTGTGAGTCTATTTTAATCTTAGTTTCACTTTGGTTATTAATCAATTCATTCAAGGAAACTTCCAAAGAAAAACGTCCGATTGATTTTTTTGATTTATTTTATTCAAAGATATTTTGATTATTTTATTATTATTTTTCAAGATATTTTGATTATTTTATTATTATTTTACTTTTTTTGGTTTAACCGAGGTTATAGCGTGAACGATCGGTTAGATTTCATTTTAAAAGTGATTAAATGAGATTACAACACAAATGATCGGTTGAAATTCATTTTATCATTTATTAGGTGAGAAAACGGCTTAAATAAACGGTAAAAGCGCGTTAAAGACGGAAGAAAAGAAATCGAAAATAAAGATGAAAGCTTAAAAAAACAAGAAATGAATTGAAAGTCTTGGATTCGAAAACTTACCCGTTGAAGAACGAAGAACGGATGAAGAACGATGAAGAACGGACGAAAACCTTCACGGATTTGCTTACGGAAACATCTCGGAAGCGTTACGGAAGCACCTCGGCTTGGATTTTCTTCACGGAAACAATTTTTTTCACCCAAAACAGCTGAAATACATAGCCAGGGGGCTGAGGGATCCTTAGAACAGCCTCCTTCAGCCTATTTATAGGAAAAAGGGGGAGCAGGTTGCCGCCCAGCTCGCCCAGGCGACCTTAGCTCGCCCAGGCGAGCTGGGTTGCTCCCTCCAGAAGCAACCCAGCTTCAAAAAACATTCTGGAAGGCCCAACTCAAAATTTCGAAATTGCTATTTGTACCCCCCAATTTTGATAAGTTCACCCCCCTTCTTTCATAATTTACGGAAAAGTTACGGAAGCCTTACGGAAGCATATAGGACTTGATTTTCTTCTTTTTTTCTCTTCCGCCTCACCCGTATTAAGTTAATTATGCTTATTTAGAGTTATGGGAATTTTACGGAAGCATTACGGGTGTCCCGGAAGCCCTGGAATCCCATTTTTCAACAAAACGGGGGGTGTGGTGGCCATCTAGCTCGCCCAGGCGAGCTCAGCTCGCCCAGGCGAGCTAGGTTACTTCAACCTTAAGCAAGAAATTGCCCAGAAACCTCTAGAAGGGCCCAGATTTGAAAATTATTGTTTGCACCCCCCATTTTACTAAGTACACCCCTTGCCCTTTTTTGTGATTCTTTTTTTTGTAAATTTACGGAAACTTACGAATTTTGTAACGATACTTGTTTTCTTTCCGTAATGTTACGGAACCTTGTGGATTACATAATCATCCCCTTTTTGACTTACGGAATGTTACGGAACCTCACTTATTTATGCAACGATGCTTCCATTTGATTTCCGATGTGTCACGGAACCTTACAGATTGTGCATCAATATTTTCTTTTGTTTTTCGGCATGTCCCGGAATTTCACAAATTGCCTAATGATGGGTGCCAAGCACCTCACAAGGACCAAAGAAAGGTCGCATGTCATTAAGCAAAGGTCCCCGGACGAAATTAGGGTATGACAGCCTCCATGATGGAGGCCATGTTAGGAATGAGGCAGCTCATGGAGAAAAACGCGGCCACCGCTGCTGCTGTCAGTTCGGCTGCCGAAGCAGACCCAACTCTCTTGGCAACTGCGCACCATCCTCCCTCAAACATAGTAGGACGGGGAAGGGACACACTGGGGCACGATGGCAACCCTCACCTGGGATACAACCGAGCGGCTTACCCTTATGGATTGCCGCCCAACTACTCACCACCCGTCTTGCAAGACGATGCGGGCCATATTGCTTCTCCCGTCCTTGAAAGAGAGCCTCCTCAACAGCCCGACGAGGTCCACAAAGACCCACAAGACTATGCTCGAAGGGATGTCGAGTTCTATCCCCCGATCCCCGAAGGGCCGGCACCTAGCACGTTGCCTCAACCCAACATCGCGACACAACCAATAGTTTTGTCCACGGAAGGACCACCCCCGGCAACTGAAGAAAGGAGGAAGCTCGATCTCCTCGAGGAAAGATTGAGAGCCGTGGAAGGATTTGGGGACTATCCGTTCGCAGACATGATGGATCTTTGCTTGGTACCCGATGTTGTTATTCCCCCGAAGTTCAAAGTGCCGGACTTCGACAAGTATAAAGGGAGGACTTGTCCCAAAAACCATCTCAAGATGTACTGTCGCAAGATGGGCGCACACTCTAAGGATGAGAAGCTATTAATACACTTTTTTCAAGATAGCTTGGCCGGAGCCGCGGTAGTTTGGTACACTAATTTGGAA
This sequence comes from Glycine soja, assembly GCF_004193775.1. Taxonomy (NCBI): domain Eukaryota; kingdom Viridiplantae; phylum Streptophyta; class Magnoliopsida; order Fabales; family Fabaceae; genus Glycine; species Glycine soja. The sequence goes on along the minus strand of NC_041009.1, from coordinate 27,336,118 downwards.
GCCTCCCGTATCCGTACTTGGAAGGATCTGATTACTGCCTTCCTAAGGCAATATCAGTACAATTCCGATATGGCTCCCGATCGCACTCAGCTGCAGAATATGTTCAAGAAAGAGGGCGAAACCTTTAAAGAATACGCACAGCGATGGAGAGACCTGGCGGCACAAGTAGCTCCTCCCATGGTTGAGAGAGAGATGATCACCATGATGGTAGACACTCTGCCGGTGTTCTACTATGAGAAGCTAGTAGGTTACATGTCGTCCAGCTTCGCGGACCTAGTGTTCGCCGGGGAAAGAATCGAGGTAGGGTTGAAAAGAGGAAAGTTCGATTACGTTTCCTCCACAAGTGCGAATGCCAAAAGAATCGGGACAACAGGGGCAAAAAGGAAGGAAGGAGATGCCCATGCCGTCTCTTCAACGCCCGCATGGGTCAAGCCCCCTGATGTGCCATCATTTTCTTCTATTTTCTAAACCCTTTTTGCACCATTTTAATTATTGTTTGGTCTTAATTGTCAATTAATTAGGCAGTTTTATTATTTGGGCTCATTTAGCTAATTTGATGTTTTTAATCTAATTTCAGGAATTAATGAAACATTGGGCTTAATCCGGATTTTGGTTGTGGACTTGAAGAGGGCAAATAAAGCAGCGCTTACCTTAGTTAATTTCTAATTAGGAAATTTCGCAATTTTATTTTATGTTGTTCAGTGTTTATTTCGTTTTGGGCCAGAGTATTGTAATAGGGCCCAGTGACTTTGAGGGACTCTTTTTAAATAGCTGCCTTGGGATTCGTGCAGGGCATTCTATTCTGTGATGCTATTCATTATTCAGAGCTTTGTTTTAGGGTTTTTCGTTTTTCTGTTTTGCTACTTCTGAGTTCGTAATGCAATTTTACGTTTTCTGCTTCTAATTACAATTTCGTTCTTGCTTCTTCTTTTACTCTCATTTACGTTTCTGTTCCATTTTACATTTTTGTTCGTTTACGTTTTTGTTCATTTACGTTTCCGTTCATTTACGTTTCTGCTTCATGTTTCAATTGCGTTTTCTGTTTGAATCCATGGAAGGCTAGATTTTCTAGTGTTGTTTCCTTTTGAGGACGAAGCCCAACTCTCTTTGAGGTTTCGCTTGTAATGTGGTTTCCTGGCAGTTTTCCCTTCACCAGTTATCCCAATTTCGTGAATATTAATCAGTGCACGCTTCGTGTTCGATTAATTGCCTCTGAGCCTAACTTGCGTTCATGCTTAATGGACGAAGGGCTAACTGGTGTATGTGGTGCCTAATCACGTATTGAAAACCCTAAGTTGATTTTCGCTTAGTAAATTGAAATAGGGTTGGATTAAGTGGTTGACTGTTAGGGACGAATTCTCCATAACCCAGGATAAGAGAGTGGCTTCTGAATCAGAGGAAACAACCCGTTTTTAATATTAGTAGTTTCGTATTCCATTTTATTTGTTCTGCTCTTTAATTACCAAACAACCAAACCCCCCCTCCCCCCATCGTTACTGTTACTGCAAGCATATTATGAACATTTGGCTTGTCACTGCTCGTTGGGAAACGACCTAGGATCACTTCCTAGTTACTGCATTTTCATGTTTATTTGATTCGGGTACGACCTCGATCAAATTTGGCGCCGTTGCCGGGGAGCAGTGTCCAAAGGTTCATAATAGCTAGCTAGTGTTGTGTGTTTAATCCTTTCGTGTTTTATGTTTAATTGTTAGTATTGTGTTAGTGTTGTTTAGTGTCCTCGTATTTTGTTTAATGTGTGTTCTGTTTCAGTTTTCCCATTAAGCGTTTCCCCTGTTTCAGTCTTGTGTGTTTTGCTGTGAAGATTGTGCTTGAAAACAGAGTAGTAGTAGAAATCAGCTTGCGGCAAAAACAGAGTAGTAGTAGAAATCAGCTAGAGACGGATTTTAGCGACCACCCATGCTGAATTAATTGGGATTTTTTGTTTTAGTAGCTAGGGTTGTTATTTTTGGCTGAATTTTTTTGTGGTAACTTCTTTTAATCCATGTTTTGTGGGAAAAATAGCTAGAGCCTTTAGTTTGGTCAGATTTGAAAGTTCCAAAAAACTAGCAAATTTTGTGTTTGTCAAAACTTCAAACGGCCATAACTTTTGCTCCGGTTATCAGAATCGCAATTATTATATATGCATTTGGGGTAGAAAGAAATTTCCTACGCTGTGGCAGCCCGCCGTAGGCTGGCTGGGGTCTCCATCGTCCAAAAAAAGCGATTCTGTCAAAGTTTTTTATTTTTCAAGTTTTATTCACTTATTTTTCTTAAACTACCAATTTTAGCTTTCATAGTTAGACTTTGAATTTTTGTCTGAAAGTTTTTGTGCTATCTTCTCATCATTTTATAAGGTTGCTCACAAAATTTCAAGTCATTTGGATATCATTTGAGGGTAGCTGTAGTTCAAACCTACACCTTTATTTACATGACAAGGCAACTAGTTGTGTGCATGCTGAATGTAGTGTATGACTAGAGGCAATCCATCTGACTTACAACCCTTTGATCCTGAGATAGATAGGACATTTCATAGATTAGTTAGGCATCATTTTATACCTTTTGATCATTCTGAGCATTCCATAACTGGTGAATCTGTGCATTCTGTTATTGGTGATTTTGAACATCCTGATCTTGAGCATTATAATTTTGAGCATTCTGATTCTGAGCATTCTGATTTTGCACATTCTGAGAACATGGCACAACCTCCACCTCGTGAGAGGACTCTAAGGGAAATGGCTGCACCTGATTTCACCTATGAAAGCTTGTGCATCCAATACCCTGATGAGGATGTCCCATATGTTCTTAAAACTGGACTGATTCATTTGCTTCCAAAGTTTCATGGCCTTGCAGGTGAAGACCCGCACAAACATTTGAAAGAATTTCACATTGTCTGCTCCACCATGAAACCCCCAGATGTCCAAGAGGATCACATATTTCTGAAGGCTTTTCCTCACTCATTAGAGGGAGTGGCAAAGGACTGGCTGTATTACCTTGCTCCAAGGTCCATCACGAGCTGGGATGACCTTAAGAGAGTATTCTTAGAAAAATTTTTCCCTGCTTCCAGGACCACAACCATCAGGAAGGATATCTCAGGTATTAGACAACTCAGTGGAGAGAGCCTGTATGAGTACTGGGAGAGATTTAAGAAACTATGTGCCAGTTGCCCCCACCATCAGATTTCAGAACAGCTTCTTCTCCAATACTTTTATGAAGGACTCAGTAATATGGAGAGAAGTATGATAGATGCTGCCAGTGGTGGAGCCCTTGGAGACATGACTCCTGCTGAAGCCAGAAATTTAATTGAGAAGATGGCCTCCAACTCCCAGCAGTTTAGTGCCAGAAATGATGCCATAGTCATTAGAGGAGTGCATGAGGTAGCTACAAACCCATCTGCATCATCTGAAACTAAAAAGCTTGAAGGCAAACTGGATGCGTTGGTCAACTTGGTAACCCAGCTGGCCTTGAATCAGAAATCTGTACCTGTCGCAAGAGTTTGTGGTTTGTGCTCCTCTGCTGACCACCATACAGACCTTTGCCCTTCCATGCAGCAACCTGGAGCAATTGAGCAGCCTGAAGCTTATGCTGCAAATATTTACAATAGACCTCCTCAACCTCAGCAGCAAAATCAACCACAGCAGAACAATTATGACCTTTCCAGCAACAGATACAACCCTGGATGGAGGAATCACCCTAACCTCAGATGGTCCAACCCTCAGCAACAACAATAGCAGCCTGCTCCTTCCTTCCAAAATGCTGCTGGCCCAAGCAGACCATACATTCCTCCACCAATCCAACAACAGCAACAACCCCAGAAACAGCCAACAGTTGAGGCCCCTCCACAACCTTCCCTCGAAGAACTTGTGAGGCAAATGACTATGCAGAACATGCAGTTTCAGCAAGAGACCAGAGCCTCCACTCAGAGCTTAACCAATCAGATGGGACAATTAGCTACCCAATTGAATCAACAACAGTCCCAGAATTCTGACAAGCTGCCTTCTCAAGCTGTCCAAAATCCCAAAAATGTCAGTGCCATTTCATTGAGGTCGGGAAAGCAATGTCAAGGACATCAACCCGTAGCACCGTCCTCATCTGCAAATGAGCCTGCCAAACTTCACTCTATTCCAGAAAAAGGTGATGACAAAAATTTACCTAACAATTTCTGTGTAGGAGAATCTTCTTCCACAGGTAATTCTGATTTGCAGAAGCAGCACATTCCCCCTCTTCCATTCCCTCCAAGAGCAGTTTCCAACAAAAAAATGGAAGAGGCAGAGAAAGAGATCTTGGAAACGTTTAGAAAAGTAGAGGTAAACATACCTCTGTTGGATGCAATAAAGCAAATTCCAAGATATGCCAAATTCTTGAAGGAGCTGTGCACTAATAAGCGGAAGCTTAAAGGAAGTGAACGAATTAGCATGGGCAGAAATGTCTCCGCATTGATTGGTAAATCTGTTCCTCAAATTCCTGAAAAATGCAAAGATCCAGGTACATTCAGCATACCTTGTATCATAGGGAATAGTAAGTTTGACAATGCCATGCTAGATTTAGGAGTTCTGTTAGTGTTATGCCTCTGTCTATTTTTAATTCTCTATCTCTAGGCCCCTTGCAGTCAACTGATGTGGTAATTCATTTAGCTAATAGAAGTGTTGCCTACCCTGTTGGTTTCATAGAAGATGTCTTAGTTAGAGTTGGTGAACTGATTTTCCCTGTTGATTTTTATATTTTGAATATGGAAGATGGATTTTCTCAAGGATCAGTTCCCATCATTCTAGGCAGACCCTTTATGAAAACTGCTAGAACTAAGATAGACGTTTATGCAGGCACACTGTCTATGGAATTTGGTGACATAACTGTTCATTTTAATATTCTGGATGCTATGAAATACCCATCTGAAGATATTTCTGTATTTCGTGCTGAAATAATTGACCATGTTGTTGATGAATACATGACTGATCTTTATTCTAATCTGCATGCCTCTCACTCTTCATGCATTGAGTCTGAAATTGTACTTGATCATATGTCTGAATTTGATGCTGAGAGTGAATCTGAGAGTGATATTGATTGCATGCCTGGTGGTGGTGTTTTACCTCTTGAGATTGATTTTATAGAGTCAGATAGGACTAACCATGTTTCAGGAAGTACACATACCTCTGACTTTCTTTATGAGGTAAAGGCTGAGAAACCATCTCCTTCTACCACTGTCCAGCCGACCACACCAGAATTGAAGCCTCTGCCATCAAATTTAAAATACGCTTACTTGGATGATAGCAAGAGTTTTCCAGTGATTATATCTGCCTCCCTTGCTGATGAACAAGAGGAGAAGTTGTTGTCAGTTCTCAAGAAGCATAAGAAGGCTATAGGCTGGACCCTGGCGGACATTCCTGGTATTAGCCCATCCACATGTATGCATCGAATAAATTTAGAGGATGGAGCTAAACCAGTAAGACAACCACAAAGAAGACTCAACCCGGTGATTCTTGATGTAGTAAAGAAGGAGATAACCAAGCTTTTGCAAGCTGGAATCATTTATCCTATCTCCGATAGCCAATGGGTGAGTTCCGTCCAGGTAGTCCCGAAGAAGACTGGCCTCACAGTGATCAGAAATGAGAAGGAGGAGCTGATTCCTACTCGGGTGCAGAACAGTTGGAGAGTCTGCATTGACCATAGGAGGCTGAACCAGGTTACCAAAAAGGACCATTTTCCCCTGCCATTCATTGACCAGATGCTTGAACGCCTGGCAGGTAAATCCCACTACTATTTCCTTGATGGTTTTTCTGGTTATATGCAAATTACTATTGCTCCTGAGGATCAGGAAAAGACCACATTCACCTGCCCCTTCGGCACTTTTGCTTATAGGAGGATGCCTTTCGGCCTGTGCAATGCCCCTGGTACCTTCCAGCGGTGCATGATTAGTATTTTCAGTGATTTTTTAGAAAATTGCATAGAGGTGTTTATGGATGATTTCACTGTATATGGATCCTCTTTTGATGGTTGTTTGAATAGTTTGGAAAAAGTTTTGAATAGATGCATTGAAACTAACCTTGTTCTAAATTTTGAAAAATGTCATTTTATGGTTGAGCAAGGTATAGTTTTAGGCCACATTATTTCCAATAAGGGTATTGAAGTAGATCCTGCAAAAATTTCTGTTATTTCACAATTGCCTTACCCCTCTTGTGTGCGAGAGGTGCGATCTTTTCTTGGTCATGCAGGATTCTACAGGCGCTTTATAAGAGATTTTAGCAAAGTAGCCCTTCCACTGTCCAACTTGTTGCAAAAGGAGGTGGAGTTTGACTTTACTGACAGATGCAAAGAGGCTTTTGATTGCCTCAAAAGAGCGTTGACTACCACCCCCATCATCCAGGCACCCGATTGGACAGCCCCTTTTGAGCTTATGTGTGATGCATCAAATTATGCATTGGGGGCTGTCCTTGCTCAGAAAATTGATAAATTGCCCAGGGTGATATATTATGCTTCTAGGACTTTAGATGCTGCCCAAGCAAATTATACTACTACTGAGAAAGAGCTTCTAGCCATAGTTTTTGCTCTTGAAAAATTTCGATCTTATTTGCTTGGTACTCGCATTATTGTTTATACTGACCATGCAGCTCTAAAGTACTTGTTGAAGAAGGCTGATTCTAAGCCTAGGTTGATCCGATGGATGCTCTGGCTCCAAGAGTTTGACTTGGAGATCCGTGATAGGAGCGGAGCACAAAATCTAGTTGCTGATCATTTGAGTCGGATCGAACGTGTCTCTGATGCAGATTCACCTATTCGGGATGATTTCCCGGATGATCATTTGTATATATTGTATAGTATTTCTGACTCTCTTTCTACTCCTTGGTTTGCTAACATTGTCAATTATTTAGTTGCCTCTGTTTTTCCTCCCTTAGCATCTAAGGCCCAAAAACATAAGATTAAAAGTGATGCTAAGCATTTTATTTGGGATGACCCCTACTTGTGGAAATTGTGCAGTGATCAGGTCATTCGACGGTGCATTCCAGATCATGAGATTGACTCAGTCCTGCAGTTCTGTCATTCTTCCGCACCGGGAGGTCATCTAGGCGTTCAAAGGACAGCTCGCAAAGTGCTTGATTGTGGTTTTTATTGGCCCACCATCTTTAAAGATGCGTGGAAGATCTGCAGCACTTGTGAGCAGTGTCAGAGAGCAGGAAATACACTTACATGGCGACAACAAATGCCTCAGCAACCTATGCTATTCTGTGAGGTGTTTGATGTCTGGGGTATAGATTTCATGGGCCCTTTTCCTGTCTCTTTTGGTTATGTTTACATTCTCCTTGCAGTTGATTATGTTTCAAAATGGGTGGAAGCCAAGCCCACTAGAACTAATGATGCTAAAGTTGTCGCAGACTTTGTCAGGTCTAATCTGTTTTGCAGGTTTGGAGTACCTAAAGCAATTGTTAGTGATCAAGGAACCCATTTTTGCAACAGGACAATGCATGCCTTGCTTAAAAAGTACGGGGTGGTACACAGGGTATCCACACCATACCACCCCCAGACTAATGGACAGGCAGAAATTTCTAACAGGGAAATCAAGAGAATTCTAGAGAAGATTGTGCAGCCAAGCAGGAAAGATTGGAGTACCAGGCTTGATGATGCTCTCTGGGCACATCGGACTGCCTACAAAGCACCCATAGGAATGTCTCCTTATCGGGTTGTCTTTGGAAAGGCATGTCATCTTCCAGTGGAAATTGAGCACAAAGCATACTGGGCAGTGAAGACTTGCAACTTCTCTATGGATCAAGCTGGCGAGGAAAGGAAGTTGCAACTGAGTGAGTTAGATGAAATCCGCCTAGAAGCCTACGAGAATGCCAAGTTCTACAAAGAAAAGACCAAGAAGTTCCATGATAGCATGATAGTTAAAAAAGACTTCGTGGTTGGGCAAAAAGTGTTATTGTATAATTCTAGGCTTGGACTCATGAGTGGTAAGTTGAGGTCTAAGTGAATTGGTCCTTTTGTTGTTACTAATGTTTTTCCTTATGGTACAGTTGAGATCAAAAGCGACTCCACAAACAAGAGCTTCAAGGTCAATGGACATCGACTTAAGCCATTCCTCACGAACCCTTCTTTAGTGGACGTAGTGGTGGAAGAGACTTCCTTACTCCACCCTACTCTTCCTCCACCATGACTTTGGGAGTTTTTCTTTTCCTATCTCCTTCTTTGCTTTTATTACACTTGTCCGATTCTCTTTGATGATTTAATTGTTTTTAATCTTTTAATTGTGCTATATTGAGGACAATGTGTTGTTTAAGTATGGGGGGGGGGGGGGGGGGAGTGTTCTTTGGTTTTGCTAGTTTTGTTGGTTTTGTTAATTTGTTAGTTGTGTTAATTTGTTAATGTCGTTAGTTTCGTCGGATTTTCAGTTTAATATTTTGGGTCAATTTCATGTGCACGTACGACTTTGCATGTTTTTCTTTGAATTATAGGATATGTTCAAGAAATGGGTAATTGTTTTGAAAATAAAAGTTCTACATTTTGTGACTTGAAATCCTTGATTCTTCTCTACATGTCATGATAGTTTTGAAAGCTCAATTTGAAAGTGATGATTTTACCTTTGTGAGAATTTGAGCCATCCATCATTATAATCATTTGGTGTGTTTTGCCCCATTGATTGCTTGCACAATAGCCTTGGCTTGATTCTTGTTGATGCGTCCTAATTCACATGCATATTTGGAAATGATTAAGGCAATTTTGTTCTTATAAGCTTCTAGCCAAATGGACTTACCTTGAATTAATTCCTTTGATAGCCCTTTTGAGCCTTGTTTCCCTTTCCTTGTTTTGAAGCTCATTACAAGCCTTAAGTGAAAAACCATGATATTACCATATCCTTAAGGAATTTTGGAGCTTTGGAATTGTTTTGGGAATAAGTGTGGGGGTTTTTGTTTCATTGGACAACTTGTTTTGTTGGCTATGCTTCATGATGTATTTTGGGCCATACTTGATGTACATTGTATATTGGTTAAATGTTGGACATGCTGAATGAAATGTTGTTTCTCAAAGTCTAAAGAGTACAAAAAAAAAAATCGAAAAAAAAAGAGAAAAAGAAAAGCAATAAAGTTGAGTGAATAAGATCTTAAATGGCACAAGAATGATGAAACTCTTGGTTCTACTCTTCATGTTTAATTTTTATCTTTACTTCTTTTTATTTTTTTTCTTAATATGCACTTATTCCCCTTTGCTCCTCTATTCCTTTGGGATTTAGCCACTTATTCCATATTTCTCCATACCTTGTCCTTGGCCCCATTACAACCTTAAAAGACCTTTTGATCCTCATGTGCTTGTGTTTATGGGTTGATTGTCAATTTTAGAATCTTGCCAAGTTTATGTGGTGTTTGCTTTCATGGGTGCTTTGAGGGTAAATAGTAGCCTAGACACTTGAGAGATAGAGTTTATATCTTGTGAGGCTTTATCACTTTTCATTCTTGAGCTGATTAACTATTTTGCCATGATTGGGTTGCTTGGATGATTTTCATGAATGTCTTGACTTTTTGGATCTCCTTATGTTAGATGTTACCCATTCCTTTCATTCCTTGATGTTCATTGAGAAATATGTGAATGTTTTTGTTTGTCTCCCTCTGATATCCTTGGATTTTGTTCTTTGTTTCATTTTTCCCAGGAGTGCAAAAGGCTAAGTATGGGGGGTTTTGATGTGCCATCATTTTCTTCTATTTTCTAAACCCTTTTTGCACCATTTTAATTATTGATTGGTCTTAATTGTCAATTAATTAGGCAGTTTTATTATTTGGGCTCATTTAGCTAATTTGATGTTTTTAATCTAATTTCAGGAATTAATGAAACATTGGGCTTAATCCGGATTTTGGTTGTGGACTTGAAGAGGGCAAATAAAGCAGCGCTTACCTTAGTTAATTTCTAATTAGGAAATTTCGCAATTTTATTTTATGTTGTTCAGTGTTTATTTCGTTTTGGGCCAGAGTATTGTAATAGGGCCCAGTGACTTTGAGGGACTCTTTTTAAATAGCTGCCTTGGGATTCGTGCAGGGCATTCTATTCTGTGATGCTATTCATTATTCAGAGCTTTGTTTTAGGGTTTTTCGTTTTTCTGTTTTGCTGCTTCTGAGTTCGTAATGCAATTTTACGTTTTCTGCTTCTAATTACAATTTCGTTCTTGCTTCTTCTTTTACTCTCATTTACGTTTCTGTTCCATTTTACATTTTTGTTCGTTTACGTTTTTGTTCATTTACGTTTCCGTTCATTTACGTTTCTGCTTCATGTTTCAATTGCGTTTTCTGTTTGAATCCATGGAAGGCTAGATTTTCTGGTGTTGTTTCCTTTTGAGGACGAAGCCCAACTCTCTTTGAGGTTTCGCTTGTAATGTGGTTTCCTGGCAGTTTTCCCTTCACCAGTTATCCCAATTTCCTGAATATTAATCAGTGCACGCTTCGTGTTCGATTAATTGCCTCTGAGCCTAACTTGCGTTCATGCTTAATGGACGAAGGGCTAACTGGTGTATGTGGTGCCTAATCACGTATTGAAAACCCTAAGTTGATTTTCGCTTAGTAAATTGAAATAGGGTTGGATTAAGTGGTTGACTGTTAGGGACGAATTCTCCATAACCCAGGATAAGAGAGTGGCTTCTAAATCAGAGGAAACAACCCGTTTTTAATATTAGTAGTTTTGTATTCCATTTTATTTGTTCTGCTCTTTAATTACCAAACAACCAACCCCCCCCCCCCCCATCGTTACTATTACTGCAAGCATATTATGAACATTTGGCTTGTCACTGCTCGTTGGGAAACGACCTAGGATCACTTCCTAGTTACTGCATTTTCATGTTTATTTGATTCGGGTACGGCCTCGATCACCCCCGCAGACACCTCATGGTACCCATCAGTCTGCGCAACATCACCCGAGCTTCTCGGCTCACACCGGGAACGCCTCTAGTTCAGCACCTGTGCAGCCTAAGGCACCCACCCAGAGGGAAGCTCCCTAAGTTCCAACTCCGAACACAACTTGCCCGGCCGGTAATTCCAACGCAGCAAGGAACTTCCCTCCGAGGCCATTTCAAGAATTCACCCCACTCCCAATGACATACGAAGACCTCTTGCCGTCCCTCATCGCCAACCATTTGGTCGTGGTAACTCCCAGAAAGGTCCTCCAACCCCCTTTCCCAAAGTGGTATGACCCTAATGCAACTTGCAAGTACCATGGGGGTGTCCCGGGGCATTCCATTGAAAAATGCTTGGCCCTTAAATACAAGGTCCAACATTTGATAGATGCTGGATGGCTGACTTTCCAAGAGGATCGGCCTAATGTGAGAACCAACCCGCTCGCCAATCATGGAGGGGGAGCGATTAACGCCGTTGAGTCCGATAGGCCGCACAGGTCTAAACCTTTAAAGGATGTGGCAACCCCTAGGAGGTTTATCTTTGAGGCCCTACAAGAGGGAGGTGTGATTCCCCATAGTGGGCGTAAGGAGGATTCCTGTTTGCTGCATTCCGGCGAGCTGCATGACATGGAAACGTGTTTGGGAGTAGAGGAATTGTTACAGCAAATGATAGATCAAGGTCGACTGGAAGTTGGCAGTGAAGGAAGAGAAGAGCAGCATATATGCATGCAGTCTACGGATGGGAGCGGTGTTGCGAGACCCAAACCCTTGGTGATATACTTCACCAAGGGCACAGCTTCGCAAAAGCCCGAACACCCCTTAGCAGCTAGACCTGTTCCTGTCCCATACCAAAATAGCCACGCAGTCCCATGGAGATATACACCTCCAAGGGGGAAGGAAGAAGAAGCCACCGACGTCAGCTCGTTGTCGGCTAAGGTAACAAATATCACGGGACTGAGTGGTGTGACCCGTAGCGGTCGTGTGTTTGCACCCCCAGATCTACCAGTCCAACCCGCGAATGTCAAGGGGAAAGCAAAGGTGGTGGAGGAACAAGATGATGAAATACCCTTCGCTTCGAATAAAGATATTCCGGCAAAAGGTCTTCCGGAGAAAAAGGATGGTAAAAAGGAGGTATCACTAGAGGAAGCCAGTGAGTTCCTCCGTATAATTCAGCAGAGCGAATTCAAGGTTATCGAACAGCTCAACAAAACCCCGGCCAGGGTCTCGCTGTTGGAGTTACTCATGAGCTCCGAGCCTCATCGGGCTCTGCTAGTAGAGGTTTTGAACGAGGCCCACGTGGCCCAAGATATCTCGGTAGAAGGTTTCGGAGGGCTGGTCAATAATATCACTGCCAACAACTATCTCGCCTTCGCCGAAGAAGAAATCCCCGCCGAGGGGAGAGGGCATAATAAAGCTTTGCACGTATCAGTCTAGTGTATGGACCATATCGTAGCCAAAGTGCTCATCGATAATGGTTCCAGTTTAAACATGATGCCTAAGAGCACTTTGGAGAAATTACCATTCAATGCTTCCCACTTAAAGCCGAGTTCAATGGTGGTTCGTGCCTTCGACGGCACCCGCCGAGAGGTTAGGGGAGAGATCGATCTCCCAGTACAGATAGGCCCTCACACCTATCAAGTTACCTTCCAAATAATGGATATTAACCCCCCCTATAGCTGTCTGTTGGGGCGCCCGTGGATCCACTCAGTAGGAGTTGTTCCCTCAACACTCCACCAAAAGTTGAAATTCGTAGTGGAAGGGCATCTGGTCATCGTATCAGGCAAGGAAGACATCTTGGTGAGCTGCCCATCCTCTATGCCTTATGTGGAAGCCGCAGAGGAGTCATTAGAAACCGCTTTCCAGTCTTTTGAGGTGGTAAGCATTTCCTCCGTGGACTCCTTCTCTGGGCAAGCTTGCCTGTCCGATGCAGCAGTAATGATGGCCCGAGTTATGTTGGGGACCGGTTACGAACCCGGAATGGGTTTAGGAAAAGACAACGGCGGCATAACTAGCCGGATAAATGCCAAAGGAAATCGTGGGAAATATGGTTTAGGCTATAAACCCACTCAGGCGGATATAAAGAGAAGCATCGCGGGAAGAAAGAGCGGTGGTCAAAGCTCGCGGTTGAGACAAGAAAGTGAAGGAAGCCCGCCCTGCCACATAAGTAGAAGCTTTATAAGTGCGGGTCTGGGAGACGAAGGTCAAGTGGTCGCGATATACAAAGATGATGTTCTGAGTACATTGGATTTGGTACGACCATGCCCTCCTGATTTCCAGCTGGGAAATTGGCGAGTGGAGGAACGCCCCGCATTTACGCAACGAGCATAATGTAAACCTTTACGGTTTTAAAAGCTCTATAGTTGGGCCTAGGATTTAGAGTTTTTCCTTTTGTTAAGGCTTTGTGTCTTTGTTTTTGAATTTATAATACAAGGACCTTTCTTCATCTGTTCCTACGTCTCTACCCATTCTCATTCATTTGCATGTTTACTTCTTTATTTCTGAAACGGCATATCCGATGACGAGTCCCCCGAAGGTACTAATACCTGGGACCCGCTTATCAACTTCGAGCAAGAAACGAATCAAACGGAAGATGAAGGGAACGAGGAAGTGGGACTTCCCCCAGAATTAGAAAGGATGGTCGCCCATGAGGACCAAGAAATGGGGCCTCATCAAGAAGAAACAGAACTAGTAGACTTGGGAATTGGCAGTGGAAAAAGGGAAGTAAAGATAGGCACAGGTATTACCGCACCTATCCGTGACGAATTAATAATCCTGCTAAAAGACTACCAAGACATCTTTGCTTGGTCATACCAAGATATGCCCGGTTTGAGTTCTGACATTGTACAGCACCGATTACCTCTAAATCCCGAGTGTTCCCCGGTAAAGCAGAAACTGAGAAGGATGAAGCCCGAAACATCCTTGAAGATAAAAGAAGAAGTGAAGAAGCAATTTGACGCTGGTTTTCTGGCCGTCGCTCGGTATCCGGAATGGGTTGCCAACATTGTACCGGTCCCTAAGAAAGATGGGAAAGTACGAATGTGTGTGGATTATCGGGACATGAATCGGGCCAGTCCCAAGGACAATTTTCCTTTGCCACACATCGATATCCTCGTGGATAACACAACCAATTTTGCTTTATTTTCCTTCATGGACGGTTTCTCCGGTTACAATCAGATAAAGATGGCGCCAGAGGATATGGAAAAGACTACCTTCGTCACCCTGTGGGGGACGTTCTGTTACAAGGTGATGTCCTTTGGACTCAAGAATGCCGGGGCAACTTATCAACGGGCCATGGTAGCTTTGTTCCATGATATGATGCATCAAGAGATCGAGGTCTACGTGGACGACATAATTGCTAAATTTAAATCCGAGGAAGAACACCTTATCAACCTGCGGAAGTTGTTCGAAAGGCTTAAGAAATATCAATTAAGGTTGAACCCCGCCAAGTGTACCTTTGGGGTCAAATTAGGGAAATTGCTTGGTTTCATCGTGAGCCAGAAAGGAATAGAGGTAGACCCGGAAAAGGTGAAAGCCATCCTTGAGATGCCAGAACCCCGTACTGAGAGGCAAGTTTGGGGCTTCCTGCGACGCTTGAATTATATTGCCAGATTCATATCGCAGCTCACCGCCATTTGTGAGCCGTTGTTCAAACTCTTACGCAAAAACCAAACTGATCGCTGGAATGAGGATTGCCAAGAAGCTTTTGGAAGGATCAAGAAGTGCCTTATGAATCCTCCCGTACTTATGCCACCAGTACCTGGAACGCCACTCATCTTGTACATGACAATCTTAGACGAGTCAATGGGGTGTATGCTGGGGCAACATGACGAATCCGGAAAGAAAGAGCTCGCTGTTTACTACCTAAGTAAGAAGTTCACGACCTGTGAAATGAACTACTCCTTGCTCGAAAGAACGTGTTGTGCTTTAGTATGGGCATCCCATCGCCTAAGGCAGTACATGCTGAGCCATACTACCTGGTTGATATCCAAGATGGACTCGGTTAAGTACATCTTTGAAAAGCCAGCTCTCACGGGACGAATCGCCCGGTGGCAAGTCCTGCTATCCGAGTTTGACATAGTCTACGTCACCCAAAAGGCGATAAAAGGAAGCACCTTAGCAGATTATTTGGCTCAACAGCCTCTTAATGACTATCAGCCCATGCATCCTGAATTCCCGGATGAGGACATCATGGCCTTGTTTGAGGAAAAATTGGATGAAGATCGGGACAAATGGACCGTATGGTTTGACGAAGCGTCAAACATTCTAGGCCATGGCGTTGGGGCAGTGTTGGTCTCTCCGGACAATCAATGTGTACCTTTCACAGCCAGGCTAGGATTCAACTGCACCAACAACATGGCCGAATATGAAGCATGTGCCCTAGCCGTCCAGGCAGCAATTGACTCCAATGTCAAACTACTCAAGGTGTACGGCGACTCAGCATTGGTAATCCATCAGCTGAGAGGGGAATGGGAAACTAGAGATCCCAAGCTGATACCCTACAAAGCCTATATCAAGGAATTGGCTAAGACCTTTGATGAGATCTCCTTCCATCATGTTCCCCGTGAGGAAAATCAAATGGCGGATGCGCTTACTACTTTGGCGTCTATGTTCCAGCTAACGCCGCACGGGGATCTACCCTACATTGAATTTTGGTGTCGTGGCAAACCCGCGCATTGTTGCCAAGTAGAAGAGGAACGAGACGGAAAGCCTTGGTATTTCGACATCAAGCGATATGTCGTAAGCAAGAATACCCGCCAGAGATTGCCGACAATGATAAGAGGACATTGAGAAGGTTGCAGCCCGGTTTCTTCATGAGTGGAAGTATACTGTATAAGAGAAATCACGACATGACACTCCTGCGGTGTGTGGATGCCAGGGAGGCAAATCACATGATCGAGGAAGTCCATGAGGGCTCGTTTGGAACGCACGCCAACGGGCATGCTATGGCCGGGAAGATCCTAAGAGCAGTTATTACTGGCTTACCATGGAAAGTGATTGTTGTGTCCATGTGAGGAAATGCCACAAATGTCAAGCGTTCGCCAGATAATGTCAATGCCCCACCACACCTCTGAATGTCATGTCCGCCCCTTGCCTTTCTCCATGTGGGGAATAGATGTCATCGGGGCCATTGAGCCCAAGGCCTCGAATGGTCATCGCTTCATCCTCGTAGCGATAGATTATTTTACCAAGTGGGTCGAGGCGGCCTCCTATACCAATGTCACGAGGGGTGTGGTGGTTAGGTTCATTAAGAAAGAGATCATCTGCCGATTTGGTTTGCCAAGGAAGATTATCACGGACAACGGCACCAACCTGAATAACAAGATGATGGGGGAAATGTGCGAGGGTTTAAAATCCAGCATCACAATTCCACACCCTACCGGCCAAAGATGAATGGAGCCGTGGAAGCGGCCAATAAGAATATCAAAAAGATTATCCAAAAGATGACCGTGTCATACAGAGATTGGCACGAAATGCTCCCATTCGCGTTACACGTTACCGAACTTCAGTGCGAATGTCAACTGGGGCAACGCCGTTCTCATTGGTATATGGGATGGAGGCTGTGTTTACCGTTTGAGGTAGAAGTCCCGTCATTAAGGATCTTGGCAGAATCCGGATTAAAGGAATCAGAGTGGGCCCAAACGCGCTATGACCAGCTCAACCTCATTGAGGGTAAGCGCTTAACGACCATGAGTC